>NC_072788.1:6457673-6710604 GCF_022539595.1 Amphiprion ocellaris
TTCTTAATGCTGCTGTCAGTCCTCCGAGACAGACGTAACTGCAGTAGTTCTGTCAAAGACAAGTGGAATGATCAAAATTATTATATAGCAGAGGGGTAGAGAGTGTTGTGTCGCAGGCTGTGTAAGAGTTTTGCACATAATTGTGGTGAATTATGTTGCTGTGACTGTCTGAACATTAAATATTAATTGTCTCAGACTGCTGCCCTTATGCTGCTCATCTCCACTAAATGGAACACTTTACACAGATGCTATTTGTCACAGTTATTTGCTGTCATTTGGTGTTTGGTCTCCTGTTAAAAGTAGCTCCCTTTCAAATGCATCTTTGTTCAAGACTCTAATATCAACAAAATGATATCTTAAATGTGAAGTCAGAGGTAACTCTTTTTGATTATTCTCTATGAGATAATCAAGCTCTCTGTTTTCCTTCCTGAGCAGAGTTCTGCTGCACAGCAACACCTGGCTACACTTTCAAACTAGGGGTGAGAATCGATATGATCCTGTCAGGATGCGTTGCCCATGACAGTGATTGTATTAAGATGCAGCGATACTCGATACATCGCAAGACAATCGTTTTTGACACATCGCGGCATTTATGTAGCAGAAGAAGAAAGAATTGTGTGTTTATTTACTGCATTGTGCTCTCAGTTTGGGTATTATCATTATTATTTAATTTTTTAATGTGTCAGTTCAATTAATTTGCTCCCTGATTGCTTTCCCCCTGCTGTCTGAACCATCTACTGTTTTCTGAGAGCTTGTTCTTCTTCACTGCAGGTTAGTTGACTTAGTTTCACTTCACCAGCTTTTATTTGATAAGCACCGCCATGAGAGGCGAGCTGGCAGCGAAAATCATCCAGAGAATTTGATGTCAAGCGGCTCCAATTTGAACTACTAAATTCAAACTCACACAACAGGTTGATTGACTGACGAATCCTTAGTTTAAAAAACACAAAACAACAGCACACAATCTGTTAATACCTAATATTTTATTTTATTCTAAAATTTAAATGGTGAAACAGATTTTCCAAGGTTTTGCTCTTGATGTTTGATACATAAAGCAAAAAGTCGAAGTTGAGTTTAACGTAATTATAAAGGTGGACGAACCCTGTGTGATGTCACCCATAGGTCTCCAAAGAGCAGCTGTGACGGTGTCTGACTCTACCAATTCTAGCCTCATCCAAAAATCAAAGACGTGGAGTGACTGGGCCTGAGGCGACCATGGCCTGGTGCATTTTAAACAGGTGAGTTACATAAACATTCACCCCCATTAAGTTGTCATGAATGTAAAAGTTAGATATAGACATCAACATTTTTTTTTCTAAAAGGCTCTAAAGTTGGGCATTTCAACATTCAACATTCAACATTTCAACAACCTCAGACTATTGTAATTACAGTCTGAGGTCAATCCCCAATTTAAAATACAATGTAGTCCATGACAGTGGTTCCCAACCTGCTGTTTGAGATCAGGAGGGATGCACAAAGCTCTGTCTGCTCTGAGGCTGTAAGTTATAAAAATTGGATTTTCACTTTCGGGATAAAATCAGAGTATCAGACTTACTGTGTCATCGCAAATCTACCTATACAACATTTTTAAAGCACATTTCTTTGGTCTTTCCTCAAAAATCCTTTGCTACTTTGATGGCTGCACCTCCTTGACCTTTCTACCTCTGTCTACGCTCTCTTCAGGTCGGCTCGCTAGCTCATCCAGATTCATTGTTTTGTGTGCAGTTAGAAAATTACTGACGGAGTGATGTCTGAAAAATGCAAAACTGATTACGGTTCATCAGCACCAAAAAAAACTTCTGGCTATACCTCAAGAGTTACCTTAAATTTGGTTTGATTGAAGGACAAGACAGAATTTGACCCGAATGTGTTATTTGTGGTGAAATGCTCGCAAATGACAGCATAAAACCAAGCAAATTACGGCGACATCAGGAAACAAAACACAGTTCGGTAAAGTTGGAAAGATATTCACAGATACGGACCCCTGGCATCAATAACTCAACAGATATATGTTGTCAAAACACAAACGATGCATCTTTCCCATCGTTGTAAGGTAGACAATGTGCTACAAGCCCAGTTTGATCAAAAGTAGCTGTCTTACAAGCTGCAGCTTATAGGGGGGCTCCAAGCCAAATAGGTTGGGAATCACTGGTCTATGAGATTAGCTCACTTTTGGAGTGAGCTTCAAGTGGCCATTCAAGGAACTGCAGTTTTTGACACATGACATTGGCTAAGTTTTTAGCTTCAAGGTTGCCACCTGGTTAGCCTGCTGTTCATAATTATTTTAAATATTGTAACATAGTTGCTATTCATTCTATTCAACTTTAAACAACAATAAATGCCTTGATTGAAGTCCAGCCTGACCATATGAATAATGTATTGTGCTCTAATTTACCTCACAGTCACACATAACATTCAGTAGTGCACCTCTAATTGGATCTGTGCTGGCTCCTGCTCCTTCCTCCTCCTCTATCCTTTCCCTTTCTTGTTCAGAGCTACATTCACCTGTTTGCTTCAACTGTGTTTAACTTTCTTGGGATTTTTCTTGCTGTGCAGGCAGTCAAGTAGTACACACCTGAGAGGCTGCAGTGGGAAAAATTGCATAGGCACAGTCGATGACCATTTTAGAGGAGTTTTTGCTTAGACTTTTCTAAAGGTTTCTGCCCTCTGTCTGACAGTTCAACCTTCAAATTGGTCAAACCTGGAGCAGGATTCTTGGACTGAACAAAGGCATTTAGTTAGTCCATGTAAGCGTAACAAAACAGCAGAACACTCCTTGATTTTTCTGTCTCCTCACCACTGTCCTGATCATTACCTGCAGACTGCTGAAGTAAATCTGTTATTTTTTTTGTGATATTAGCCAGCAAAGCCTTATAAGTTGTGATGGTAATTGCCACCCCCTTTTACAGTGTTCACCTGCCATGTACCTGCAGCTAAGATGAACTATTAAATATCTGTGTAATGGGATTTAGGCTGTTAACACAAGGCAAAAAATAGCCTTAACAAGATCAGGAAAATTCACAAACTTCTTGATGGCCAGTCCTTGGGAATCCTTTGATAGGGCCTACATGTTTTAAAAAAAAATACCGATATTTGGCAGCTGAGTATTGATCACGTATTGCAAGAGGAAGCGAGGCAATATCTTGTTCTATAGATTATATATTTAGATTTTGTCCCACTCCTATCTCAAACTCATTCACAGAAGAGAACTGCCTCATATAATCAAACTCTGTTGGAGGCAGAGGACCTGTATCATTACATCGGTGCCTCAGCAGCAACAGTGATTTGACTGAGATGTTCAAGGTGCAGACTTGTCCGAAGCTCATAAATATGATCTTTTCTGTAATCTGAAAGATCTGTGAAAGACCTGCTCAAAAGAAAATGGACACAATTTAAAGTTAATTAAAGCTGCAAGCAGCGTTGGACGGGTCCTCGCATCCGTGCTAAACTTTTGTAGATGTGTCTATGCTATTGTTTGTTTGTGAAGGTTAGCAAGATTAAATAAAAAATTAAACGCCAAAACATTAAAACAGCTGTTTTAAGAAAATTCCAGTTTGATAAATCAGTATTGCTTTGGTGTAATTCAGTCACCGGAATTATGAACCATAAAGGAGTTTGTGTTAAAACATGTTAAATCCCATTAAACACAAATACATTATTAGGGAATACAGAATTGTTTGGTTCAGACTGTTGACTCTTTTCCTACCAGTGTCTTAACAGACAAAATGAGAAGTTATGATGCAATCACATAAGTCACAAAATAGTTTATGAGTCAGCAGCAAAATCAAAACTATTTACAATGTGCAAAGTACAAACTGTGGTGGGCTTCTCCTACAGTGGAGGGCTAAAAGTAAAACTATATACAACTACAGGTGCTGGTCATATAATTCGAATATCATGAAAAAAGTTGTTCAATCTTCTGTTTGAGCTTTATCATGTTTAGAAAGCAGATCAGATAATTACAGTTTGTTAGTGCTGAATACATTTATAAACCACAGTAAAAATCCGTTTTATTGTTTAGAAACAACAAGACTGTTGGCACAAAAGAAAAACAAACGGGTGTGTCTTTGGCTTCGGCGCAGCTCGTTTTGGATCAACTCCATGAGTATTAGTGTGTTTTTTTTTTTTTCTTCTTCTGGTGTTTCAGGTATACCGCAGAGTAGTAATAAAACTGGGCCTGGATTGGAGCCATCAGCTGGTTCCATGCTGGTGAGAGAAACGCTTTCATCAATGTTGGGGCTCTTCACACTGATTTGGAGCCCATCAGTCAGGGTGACTACAGCTGTCAGCCAGTAGACTTATGGTGCACAACATGGGGGCAGATAATAATGACTGATTGCATTAGGAGGAGTGTGTGTGAGTGTGTGTGTGTGTTCTTGTGCACTGCCATAAAATCTTCCCCTTAGCGTGCCAGCCATGGGAAACCAAATGAGTGGCTGTTATTCAAGAAGAACATCGCCCTGCCTTTACGGTTTTTCAGATGTCAGTATGAAGTGTGTATATGATGCCTTTCTATAATTAGAAACAGCACAGGGTGCTGTGTGCAGAGGTGTGTTGCTCTGCAGTTCTCAGTTGTCTTTGACTGAAAATTAAGTAAATATAGAAAATGATTGACTGTGTGAGGCCAAGAAGGTTTCAATAAATTTCCTCCATCCCCTGGGCACAACAGATTTTATGAACATGTTAAATATTAGGTTTTTATATGTGTGTGAGTTGTCATCATAGTTTTAGCATAGTTTTTTTCTATGTGCTTGTTTAGTTTTGTCACCTGTGTCAAAGGTGCTAAACAAATAAGTTGAATGGATAAAGTGAATAATTGACTAAGTTGTGATTGTTACAATAGAAGTTTTTTCATTGTAATGTAAGGCTTTATAACATTGTTAAGGTTGGTGTAAAAATTTAGAAAGAAGAAGATTAAAGAAAGAAAGTACCTAAAAAAGAAGCAATAAAATGAAAGGGAAAAAGTTAAGACAATCAAACTTTTATAAATTATGGGAAAAAAAGATGTAAGAAATTCAAGAAGTTTATTTAATAAATAAACAGGAAATTTGTAAATAAGTGTTGTAGTCTTTTTCAGTTAAATGATGGATAGGTGTAGTGAGAGACAGTCAGACAATGGGGTAGAAATAAGAATGAGAGCAACTCATATAGCACGGGGTTGCGAACGGGAATCGAACCCGGGCCTCAGCGTTGGGGAGCTAGTACATGCGTGAGTGACTTAACCCGTTGAGCTATATGGACACACATGTTACGTCCTTTTAAACGTGTATTCATCCAATAGAAAGTCTAGGGGTAGGGTTAGGGTTACAGAGGCAGGTCCTGACAGTAGCAATGTACAAAAACATGGATATTAAATTTTACATATTTTCATAATTTAATATTAAGTCACACTAGCCAAAAAATTCGTAGAATAAAGTTGGGGTTTTTCCTTCAGCGCTGTGGTTGCGCTGAAGGAAAAACCACGGATTAATTTCTCAGAATATTCGGCTGCTTAGTATTAACATTAAAAATATTTATGTGTAATATTAATTACCCTATTTTTTTCATTACAACTGTAAGGACCTTCCTCTCCAACCCTAACCCTACCCCTAGACTTTCTATTGGATTAATACACGTTTTCAAGAACAGAACATGTGTGCTCATGTAGCTCTACGGGTTACGCCTTTGACGTATGTACTAGGTCCCCACCGCTGAGGCCCGGGTTCGACTCCCGCTTGTACACCCCATGCTGTATGAGCTGGCCTACCTCTTATTTCTAACCCCGTTGTCTGGCTGTCTCTCACTACGCCTCTCCAAACAAAACGTGAAATACACTAGTACACTTATTTAAATAGTTCAATGTTTATTTACAAAATAACATCTTAAAGACAATAACACTTTCACTAGGAATTAAACACAATTTCCTATGAAAACTTTAAATATACAATTACACATTACAATCTACTACAAGTTCTTAACATTACAAACTACAAGAGTTTAAACATTTAATATTGAAAATAATATTTTAACTCATCACATCCAATAATACTTTTCACTCAACAATTACACATTAAAAAGACAAAACATTTGGACATCTAATCTAATATTATAAAATCATAAAGAATGACAAAAGAACAAGACTAAACTTTTAAGATGAATCTAAATACAGACAAAAAATTTGAAAAACACCAGTTTTTTTTCTTTCAGTGTTGATGTCACCGCCTTGACGAATAGAAGAAAAGCCTGTATTTGGGTATGTAGGACCGGTAGTCCAGAGGTAGTGATGGTGGTTTGGAACCTGGAGAGTGCAGGTTCAATCCCCCACTCTGCTCAAGCTTTTTTTTTCACATTTGGGCAAAATTCGCCAAAAATCTTCTTGAAGCGCTCTTTGCGCTCTTTGCGCTCTTTGCGCTCTTTGCGCTCTTTGCGCTCTTTGCGCTCTTTGCGCTCTTTGCGCTCTTTGCGCTCTTTGCGCTCTTTGCGCTCTTTGCGCTCTTTGCGCTCTTTGCGCTCTTTGCGCTCTTTGCGCTCTTTGCGCTCTTTGCGCTCTTTGCGCTCTTTGCGCTCTTTGCGCTCTTTGCGCTCTTTGCGCTCTTTGCGCTCTTTGCGCTCTTTGCGCTCTTTGCGCTCTTTGCGCTCTTTGCGCTCTTTGCGCTCTTTGCCTTTTCCAGCAACTTCTTGGTTCTGCAGGAACCACCCTTCAACTCCAATCCACTGACACTCCACACCACAGACCACAACCTTTCCACTCCACTATCATCCTCCACAAGGTTCCCAGTGGGGATTCAAACCGTGACCCTCCACATGACAGACACACAACCTATGTGTGAGCTATCTTTCACACAAGGTCCTTCGTGGACTTTGTTGTAATGATGGTTGAAAGAGGTTGTCATACAGCCAAAGTATGTATATATTGTGAATAAAGCTGCTGTAACAATGTAAATTTCCCCTGGAGTGGGGAGAAATAAAGAACTTTATCTTATCTTATCTTATCTTAAAAAGTGTCAAAAGAGCCCTGGGCTGGATTCGAACCAAAAACCTCCTAGATGAGAGGCAGATAACTTACCACTGCACTATCCTTCCTGCTGGGTGTAACTGTTAGTTTTCGTAAATGATGGTACACAAAACTATTAAGGAGGTGAAGATAATAAAGGTACTAAGGTGGATTTCAACCGGGGACCTTCAACATGCCAGGCAAAAAACTTACCTCTACACCACCTGTCCTACCAGATGTTGCTCTAACTTTGCTTAAATGATGCTAGCAATTAGTACTGGAGCATCCAAAGGACACATAAAAAGTGTGAGTGGGGATTTGAACCATGGACCTTCAACACGTGAGGCACAGAACTTACCTCTGCACCACATTTCCTACAAGATGTTGTTGTAAATTGGCTTAAATGATGGCATCAATCAGTACTGGAGCAATCAAAGGACAAATAAAAGGTGTGAGTGGAGATTTGAATCATGTGAGGTACAGAACTTACATTGTAGGTTTGTTTCTGAGACTGAATACACCCAATCTCATCTGATCTGTGAAGCTAAGCAGGGTTGGGCCTGGTTAGTATTTGGATGGGAGACTACCTGGGAATACCAGCTGCTGTAAGCTTTTTACTTCTCCTCACAACCTGAACAAGACACTGCTGGTCATTCACTAGAGACAGCTATCAATTAAAACCTCTTGGTTTCTTTATTATACACTCTATGAGGTGGATAAGCTGCAGCTCATGCTGATTTATTGCTGGTTCTGGTTGGAGCCAAAGAACAAAGGCGTCACCTGTTGGAGCAGCTGATGTCCTGCAGCCTCTTCACCACAGAAAGCCTCTGACAGCTTCAATTCTTTACACTCTGACTGCAAGACACCAATCACATAGGAACATATACATGTGTGGAACAAAGAGCTGAGCTGACACTCAACATGTGTTTGACCATTTATTGATAAAGACATTCAAACATGTCTAGAGATAGAACACCAACGCACGGTGTAAGAAAGGTCAGAACAGACTTCACCTGCTCAGGAAACTGAGGTCCTTCAGGGTGCAGGGAGCAATTCTGAGAACCTTTTATGGTTGTGTGGTGGTATCAGCCATCCTGTATGGAGTGGTCTGCTGGAGCAGCAGCATCACGGCTGCAGACAGGAAGAGACTAAAGAAACTGGTTAAGAAAGCAAGCTCTGTCCTGGGCTGGTGGTAGACAGGAGGATGATGACAAATCTGTTGTCTATCATGGAGGACATCTCCCACCCCCTGCAGGAAACAGGACCATCACCAGCAGCTCCTTCAGGGACAGACTGCTTCACCCACGATGTTTGAAGGAGGTCCTTCCTTCCTGCAGCAGTCAGACTGTGTTCAATCAAGCCTGCTCCCAGTAGTTCAGATCACCCATGAAGTAACTGCAATAAAATGTAAATAAGTCAATATGTGCAATTTCACAAGGTTTTTTTTTTTTTACAAGCATTTCTATTTCTTCTCTAAGGAGAAAGCATCTATTTATATCTGTGCACTGAGTGCTACTTTTCTTTTTACTTTTTTTCCTATCTGCTACTGCCACACTGAAAATTTCCCCACTGCAGAATCTACCTATCCATCCATCTATCTATGGTCCATCTACCTCCCTACCTATCGATCCATCCATCCATCCATCCATCCATCTCTCTCACGGGTGTGGGGGTTGATTCACCTGTTCTCAATCACCTTAATCCACGAAGGCCCGGTTCTTCATTCTTCCGCTCTCTGCCAGACCAGAGACTTTGAAACCAGAACCTTTCTCCTACAATTAGTCTGGTTTCCCCTTTTTGTTTTCACCTTGGTTTAGTTATCCTTTCTGTGTTGGTTTTAGTTTCATTCGTTAAATAAACTCCTTGTAATCTTTGACCTGTGTCTGCAGATGTCCTGTGACACCAATGATCCCATCTGATATTTAGCATGTTTTCAATTATTGGTCCCATTTCTTTAAAAAAAAAAAAAAAAAAAAAAGCCCCCTGAAATCTGATCAGATAAATGAATGTGAAACTACTTTGGGTCTGCTGCAGCTGCCTCCCTCTGATCTTGTTCCTGCCCACAGCACAATCTGATCAGTGAAACACTGAAGGACAACTTCAGCATGTAAAACATAAATAAGCAAAGGCTGCAACTCGTGATTATTTTAATTTTAACTTAACTTTATGTGCTGTTCAAAAACTTTATTTTTTCTGCAAATGTGTAGCGATTCCAAATCTTGGTTATTGATCTCCTTGATTACAAAAAAAATCTGTATCGACCCGGAAAAAAAACAAACATGTCAGGCACCCTATGATGTTAACTGTTTGCCTGAATGTTTTTATTTAAAATCCTCAGTAATAACCTTTGACTGGTTGCTTTTAACCCTGTAAAACTCACTGCTGCAAAAATACAACATCAGCTTATTTTTTAATTACTATTTTCTATTATATATATCTGAAATAAACCCTAATCTGGGGTCTGACAGCAGCGTGAGGTCAAAGAAGCTGCCATCAGCTGCTGCACTTCTGTCCGTCCAGCAGATGGAGCCATGGAGCTGCAGTGAAGTGAAGAGCAGCACAAGGCAACCACCACTTCCATCCACTGACGCATTCAATTTGACTGACGCTAATGTTTTATTGACTTCCAACCACTAAACCAATAAAAGCTGCAAGCAGCGTTGGACGGGTCCTCACATCCGAGCAGCCCAACTGGCCCACGCATATCCACCAGGAGGCGCTGCAACTGAGAGAGTAAAGTTTCAGGCAGATTGGAGCATGTACAGGCTACTTACACAGCACTTCCTGTTTCATGGCGAGAAATCCAAAATGGCCGCCAAGTGGCGCAAAGATGTGATTAGGGCTGGACTCTGATCATACATGTAAAATTTCAGGCAGATTGGAGCATGTACAAGCTGGTTACACAGCACTTCCTGTTTCATGGCGAGAAATCCAAAATGGCCGCCAAGTGGCGCAAAGATGTGATTAGGGCCGGACTCTGATCATACATGTAAAATTTCAGGCAGATTGGAGCATGTACAGGCTGGTTACACAGCACTTCCTGTTTCATGGCGAGAAATCCAAAATGGCCGCCAAGTGGCACAAAGATGTGATTAGGGCTGGACTCTGATCATACATGTAAAATTTCAGGCAGATAGGAGCATGTACAAGCTGGTTACACAGCACTTCCTGTTTCATGGCGAGAAATCCAAAATTGCCGCCAAGTGGCACAAAGATGTGAATAGGGCCGGACTCTGATCATACATGTAAAATTTCAGGCAGATTGAAACATGTACAGGCTGGTTACACAGCACTTCCTGTTTCATGGCGAGAAATCCAAAATGGCCGCCAAGTGGCACAAAGATGTGAATAGGGCCGGACTCTGATCATACATGTAAAATTTCAGGCAGATTGAAACATGTACAGGCTGGTTACACAGCACTTCCTGTTTCATGGCGAGAAATCCAAAATGGCCGCCAAGTGGCACAAAGATGTGATTAGGGCCGGACTCTGATCATACATGTAAAATTTCAGGCAGATTGGAGCATGCACTGGCTAATTAGACAGCACTTCCTGTTTAATGGCGAGACATTCAAAATGGCCGCCAGGTGGCGCTCTGACTGAGTGTATATTGACCTATGGATGTGATTAGAGTCAGACTCTGATCGCACATGTAAAGTTTGGGGCAGATTGATGCATGTCCAGGCTAGTTAGACAGCACTTCCTGTTTCATGGCGAGACATCCAAAATGGCCGAATTCTGGTGGTCACCATGGCCACGCCCTCAGACTTTTGCAGAGCGTTTTGATAACTTTTGATCACCCATGACTGGAGTACATCCTGGCCAAATTTCAGCTCTGTTGGGGTTACGCTGTTTGAGTTTATAGCTTTTCAAAATGTCTAAAAATGACCCAAAATTTAAGGTTGGTGTTAAATTCTAGAAAGAAGAAGATTAAAGAAAGAAAAGACATAAAAAAGAAGCAATTAAATAAATGGGACAAAGTAAAGACAATTAAACTTTAATAAAGTGTGGGGGAAAAAAGATGTAAGAAATGTAAGAATTGTATGTAATAAATAAACAGGAATTTTGTAAATAAGTGTTGTAGTCTTTTGCATTTAATTGACGGATAGAGGTAGTGAGAGACAGCCAGACAATGGGGTAGAAATAAAAATGAGAACAACTAATATAGCACGGGATTGCGAGCGGGAATCGAACCAGGGCCTCAACGTTGAGGACCTACTACATGCGTCAGTGGTTTAACCCGCAGCGCTATATGATCACACGTGTTGGCTGTCAGCAAAGGTGCATCAATGTAATAGAAAATCTAGAGGTAGGGTTTCGAGTTGGAGAGGAAGGTCCTGACAGTAGCAATGTATGAAAAGAATTTATTAAAAAAATAAATTTTTTTCATAATTTAATAATAAGTCAGACTAACCCAAAAAATTCCAAAAATAAAGTTGTTGTTTTTCCGTCCGCATCGTCGATGCGGACGGAAAAACCGCGAATTAATTTCTCAGAATATTCGGCTGCTTAGTATTAAAATTAAAAATATTTATGTGTCATATTAAATTTCCCGATTTTTCATTCCATCTGTAAGGACCTTGCTCATTAGCCCTAACCCTACCCCTTGAGTTTCTATTGGATTTATACACGTTTTCAAGGCGAGAACATGTGTGCTCATGTAGCTCTATGGGTTACGCCTCTAACGTATGTACTAGGTCCCCGCCGCTGAGGCCCGGGTTCGACTCCCGCTTGTACACCCTATGCTGTATGAGCTGGCCTACCTCTTATGTCTAACCCCGTTGTCTGGCTGTCTCTCACTACGCCTATCCAAACAAAAAGTGAAAGAAACTACTACACTTATTTAAATAGTTAAATGTTTATTTACAAAATAACATCTTAAAGACAATAACACTTTCACTAGGAATTAAACACAATTTCCTATGAAAACCTTAAATATACAATTACACATTACAATCTACTACAAGTTCTTCACATTACAAACTACAAGACTTTAAACATTTACTATTGAAAATAATATTTTAACTCATCACATGCAATAATACTTTTCACTCAACAATTACACATTCAAAAGACAAAACAGTTGGACATCTAATCTAATATTATAAAATCATAAAGAATGACAAAAGACCAAGACTAAACTTTTAAGATGAATCTAAATACAGACAAACAATTTGAAAAACACCAGTGACACTTTTGAATATCTAATTACACAGAAGACACAATAACAAAATCCAAAAAAAAAAAAAAATTTACATATCTTAAAACGTTTTCTATTCTGAAACAAAAACATCTGGTTGTTTCTTCAAACACTTCCTCTTTCAATGTTCTGGGTTGCACTATGAATTGATTTACTAATAACTCTTTTCTCAAAACTGCTTCCCTCATAAAGTCTACTAATAGTTGAAATCATTGATCAAACTAATGTTACCTTCTGATCACCACTAACTATACTTTTCATTGAATACAATCAAAGTTTCTGGACCATTTCTAAATAGCACACAGGTGAACGTCTCACCAAAACTCAAATGGATACTCTAAATGTGAAATCAAGACTCATGTTCACAACTTTTAAGGCTTCGATTAAACAGAAATTTCTAACTAACAGAGAAGTACTAAGACACTTTGCACATTTCAGTCCTCACACTATCTGACATTTCAAACTAACAGACAACTACACATGGACATAGAAGACACAAGTCCTTGGACTATCTGAAGGTTCTACTTTACAGACAACTACTGTGAAATTTCGAAAATTTCAGCCCTCAGACTGTGTGAAAGCTCATCTCCTCAGGACTCAAGAGGTCTGTACACTTTGAAAATCTTGGAAATCAGGGTTCAACCCTCCAGCACAAAGCCTAAAGTCCAACCTCCTCACAAAAACTGTCGAGTCCAAACTCAAGTTAAAAATTAAAGCTGCAAGCAGCATTGGACGGGTCATCGCATCCTTGCTGGTCGGCGAATCCACGCACGTCCACCAGGTGACGCTGCGACCAAGACTTTAATGTCGGCCTATGGATGTGATCAGGAATGGACTCTGATCACACATGTAAAGTTTGAGGCAGATTGGAGCATGTTTAGGGCAGTTACACAGCAGTTGATGTTTCATGGCGAAGCATCAAAATTCAGGAGGCCGCCATGGCCACGCCCTCAGACTTTTGCGGAGCATTTTCATAACTTTTGATCAACCATGCCTGGAGTACATCCTGGCCGAATTTCAGCTCTCTCGGTGTTACCCTATTTGAGTTTATAGCTTTTAAAAATGTACAAAAATGACCCCAAATCGTCAAAACATATGACATATAATTCAAAATGGCCGACTTCCTGTTGGGTTTTGGGCATGGGTGTCAATTACATTTTTGTGTGTCTTGACGAGTTACATATGCCTACCAAGTTTCATAATTCTAGGTGACACGTACTGGCCGTAGTAACTGTTTGAAATTTTCCAGGTGGCGCTATGGAGCCATTTTGCCACACACATGTGCAGTTTCCCTAAAATATCACATGGGTTGCTGGTCCAGATATGTGTGGCAATTTTGGCGAGCATTTGAGCATTTTTAACCTGTCAAAAAGTACTTTGTTTATTACGGCAACGATACGTTGCCACGGCAACAGCGTTTTATGAATCATCAAAATCTTCACACTGTGGCATCGTCAAGGTGTCACCACTCACCTGACCAATTTTCAGAATGATATGACAAAGTTTCAGGCAATGGCACGTGCAAATGTAATGACAATTTCTTCCTGTTGCCAATAGGTGGCGCTATGAGTATTTCTACATTTATGAGTGTGGATGTGTTCAGAACCGGACGGGTGTCCGTCACATGAAGTTTGGTCCAGATTGGACCCTTTCCAGCTGAGATATAATAAATTCAATTTTCATGGCGAGAAATCGAAATTCGCCGTGCTGCCACAGACACGCCCCTTGACGACGAGTCACCATTTTCTCTGGGAATCATCATCAACATGTTCAGTCTTATGTCACCACATTTGAGGTGAATCTGATCAAGGTGCTAAGAATAGTACATCAAAGTGTAAAAAAAAAAAGTCTATTTCCTGCTACCACAAGGTGGCGCTATGCCTGTCAATGTATACAAATACATGGATGTCGTCAGGGCAGTACACTGATCATACATGTAAAATTTCAGGCAGATTGGATTATGTACAAGAGATTTAGACCCCACTTCCTGTTTCATGGCAAAGGATCAGTATTTTTGGGAGTCGACATGGCCACGCCCTTTGACTTTTGCAGAGCATTTTGATAACGTTTTATCAGGTTGGGCTGTTGCATATACTGGCCAAATTTGGCATCTCTCGGACTTACCCCCGCTGAGTTATTAATCTCAAAAAATTTACAGCTAATTCAAGATGGCCGACTTCCTGTTGGGTTTAGGGCGTGGCCATGATTGACTTTTTTGGGTTGTGCTGAATATGCATAAAAAATTTTGTAGCTGTAGATGAAACACTTTGCCAGTTGGCCTAATGACCACTTTTTGCAACTTTGTAGGGGGCGCTATGGAGCCTTTTTGCCACACACATGCGCACCTCCCCTAAAATATCAAATTTTTCGCCAGTCCTGATGAGCATGCCAAGTTTGACGCGTTTTGGGGTATGATAAAGCCGCCAAAAGTGCAATTCATTGTCCCGGAGAAAAAATAAAAATAATAAGAAACCCGACCAATTCCAATAGGGTCTTCGCACCATTCGGTGCTCGGACCCTAATAATAATTCCTAGGGTTTCAATAGGTTCCTCGCACCACTTCGTGGTGCTCGGACCCTAATAATAATAATAATAATAATAATAATAAATAATTCCTTGCATTCCAATAGGGTCTTCGCACCGTTGGTGCTCGGACCCTAATAATTCCTAGGGTTTCAATAGGTTCCTCGCACCACTTCGTGGTGCTCGGACCCTAATAATAATAATTCCTAGGGTTTCAATAGGTTCCTCGCACCACTTCGTGGTGCTCGGACCCTAATAATAATAATAATAATTCCTAGGGTTTCAATAGGTTCCTCGCACCACTTCGTGGTGCTCGGACCCTAATAATAATAATTCCTAGGGTTTCAATAGGTTCCTCGCACCACTTCGTGGTGCTCGGACCCTAATAATAATTCCTAGGGTTTCAATAGGTTCCTCGCACCACTTCGTGGTGCTCGGACCCTAATAACTCCCTCAATTATTCTGTGAAAAACAAGATAAAGACGTTTGGATCCTGACTGTGTGACCTTAATTAGCATTTTGATGAATTACCTCTGCCTTTGTGTTGTTGGCTTCTCTCATCCTTTTCAGTCAGTTACATTACAGAGGGTGATTTTTCTCACTTATCCTTTAGACGTCAAGAAGTAGTTTGATTAGCATATTTGAATATTCAAAATGCTCCATGTCAAATCAGGTAGATTTGTGCAAAGTAACTAAAATGCACACAATGCTTAGGCGATACTGTTTGAACACCAGGGTAGTAATTCTGTTATAACTGGTCAGGTTTTTGTGACATTTTCATTTCTGGCTCTATTATATTTGGGACATTTATCTCTAAACAAGGATTTGTGTGTTTATACAAAGGTTATGTTGATTTATATTATCTGACTTATTAAGAGTGACTTTTCAAGTCCTCGCCACTTGAATTTTCATGGCTTCTGAATTCTAAATTCTTTCAGTTGTCAAGTCAGAACAGAGAGGTTGGTACTTGGCAGCAATGATACTATTACTGTATTCAGTTTTGTGTTTGAATGATCACAGTGATGAAGGCCAGAGAGTAGAACATGCAAATATGCAGTAGAGGAGTCACATTGTTATTCTTTTCAGACAGTCTGCATTATGAGAGACTGATCTAACTATGGAGTCTGACTTGCAGTTTTCTCTGCCACCGCTTTTAATCAGTTTCACACAGACTTTATTTAATTGTAAATGGTTTTCCCAGAAGGCCATACATTAGAAAAGAATTAAACTATGCTAAGTGCTAAAAAATTAATAGAGACAGGTCTGACTCATCTTAGCCGTTGTATGCATGGCGTCCACTAGCGGGGACAGTGATTCAAACTTCAACTAAAACTCCATTATTTACAATAATTATTCCAAACCAGCAGGGAACAATCTCCCAAGTCATATCTGTATTGTTATGTGATCATTTAAAGTGTTTCAATAGCTGTGAACCTGAAATATTGCACCATAAATCCAAAGTAACGAAACAGATGTTAGGTGAAATGTGCTCGTCATCAGTGAAAACCTTTTTATTCTACAAGAAACATGCAGGCGCAAAACATATTTAGATTGACTACTGAAGGGAATACTTTGATCAAAATGTAATCAATGTTGCTTTGTTTCATTTAAACATACATCCTATATTCTTGTCACCAGGTTTCTTTGTGTCAATTTAATGAAAAAAACATCAGGTTCTTCATATTATGATGTAATTTTATTTTTTGATAGCATATATAAAGAACTATATCTATTATAGATCAGATTGTTTTTTTTTAATTTTATTTATTCACAGTATGCCAATGTCATGGTGAAATCTACTACTTCGGCTTTGTACCTGTAAATAATGCTAAAAAAAATATATGGAATATTTTTTTTCTCACACTGTGACTCAGAATTCCCCCTTCAGCTGCACTTACGTCCACCAAACTTTCCAGGTTAATTCTCATCTATATTCTCAAGGTTTTTACCGAGCAGTTTGTTCATATATTATTCACAGCCGGAATTATAGAACATTTCATTCCTAAAAACATGCGGAAAATAGATTTTTTTGACAGGCAGTATTTTCTTATTCAAGGAGAAATAGAAATAGATCATCAAAATCCCCTCCTTAAAAATGCTTTGCTGGAATGTGTCAACAAAATGCAGCAAGTTTCGAATCTGACTTTTTAAAGAAATTCAGATTTCTGTTCAGTAAAATAATAAAAAATGAAACATGGATGTACATGGAAATACAACGGGGCATTATGAGTTCAGACTCTGCACAGCTCTGGGGAAGAAGCTGTTCCTCATTCTGTTTGACAGAGTGCAGATAGTTCTGAGTCTGCTTGAGGAGAGGGAGGTGAAAGGGGGGTGAGAGGGGTCTTTCTTGATGCTGACCGCTCGTCTTTGGAGTCGGCTCGAGTAAATGTCACGCAGTTTTCGGAGTGGAGAGCCGACAATCCACCGAGCCGTCTTGATGACGCGCTGCAGGTCCTTCTTTTCTACCGCTGTACATTTTGAGTACCAGACTGTAAGTCAGGATGCTCTCTAAGTTCTTCAGCAACTGTTGTGGGAGCGTGGTGCATCTCAGTCCTCAGGAAGAAGAGGCGCTGCTGGGTCTTCTCGATGAGGTGGGTGGTGTTTGCTCTGCAGGTCAGGTCCTCTGAGATGTACACCCTGAGGAGCTTGAAGCAGGAGACCAGCTTCACCTCTGCCCTAGTGGTGTGAAGTCCCTGGTGAACAGTTTTGTTTCTTTGTCTAAAGTCTATGATCAGTTCTTTTGTCTCGGTATTCAAATGTCCACAATTTTAAAACAAAAATTAACTATTTTGATGTAAGTAATCATCTGCGGAAGTTTCACGGCAATGCCTACTAGGTACTTTTTTTAAAAACTCCATTTAGTTGTCCTATTTTGCCTTACAGTGCATCAAAACATTGTTATGCAGTTTCCACTATAGTGGATAGTTGTGTATTCCATGCATAATAATAGATCTTAAAAATAATCCATCTGGAGCCATTTAAAGTCTTGTTTGGGAGAAGTAAAGAACTTCTCACTGAGTTTTTTAATAATTCATACATGAAAGGTTAAGGGTTAATGTGGTGAGCTACTTATCATTGGTCAGAAAGTTTTCTTGCTTGGTATTATACATAGCAGATGCTGGATTTATTTGCTGCGAGCTCCATCAGTGTTTGGGAGTTGGAATCAGTCAGTCAATCAATGTATTTAGTATTTACTTTACTGGATTTTAGAAAGATGCATCAACTTTAACTGGAATAACATGCATCTGTCGTCTTTGTGCCTGGAGGTGCAATACTCTGTTGGAGTCTCCCACGAAAGACGGAAGTGGTGAAGTTGGGAACAACCTGCATGTAGTTCTCATTGTGAACCCAGTCGGAGAGCCCTTCAGGTAGATTCTGTTTCTTGCCGTGCACTGTTTCCCCCCTCTTTTCTCCCCGTTCTTATCTTCTCCTCTTTGAGAATCCATGTTTTCTCTTGTTTCACACTGTTCTGACCCGTAGTCCTCAGTGAGTACATTAACACAGGTGAATAGCCCGGCTTGTATAATAATAATTAGAGCAGAACATTTCATCCACTAATGTGTTTGGCTAGGTACTCACCACGAACGCACACCAACTTTCAAGCCATCGACATGGGTTTATGAGAAGGAGCGCTGTATGATTCACACTGCTGTGCTTCTAGGCTGAAGAGCCCCAGCACTTAATGGCACTCCTCAGGTTCTCTAGCAGCTGGATGTGAATTGATGTCTTAACAACAGCAGCCCATGCAGGTATTGTGTAGTTTTAATGCATTTTAGTGTACTTTTAGAAACTCATAAAAACTCTCCTCGCAAGTAAACAACTCTGCTACAATATAGTGTGTGCTGAGTGGGAAAAAACTCTCAAAAGCACACACACCTCTCTGGAGTTTTTTGTTTTCCTCTGTACAAAGGTGTCTGGCACTGCTCGTCACATCACCGTGTTGTGGCCAAGCTGCATCCAGTTTACAGTAACATAAACAGTCCATTTTACCAGTTCTGCATTTAAATAAATGCCCGTTTCAATGTGAATCTGAAAATGCAACACCAAGAGAGGAAACCTGGTGTGTGTCCATCACACTGACTCACCAGTACTGTTAATTAATTAAGTGAAATTTATTTAAATTTGTATAAAACCAAACCACTGTTGCATTTGTCAGCAGGGATGCACCGCTTTCATTAATTTTTCATGGCTAATTCTTGTTTGTGTCATGTTTTATTCAGATAAAAATGCTAAATTGGGCCTGATCAGCTGCAATGTAAAGCAGCCAGTAATGAATGCCGAGTGTTGAGTGTAGTGTGTGTGAGAAGTACCAATAAAAGGCACAAAATCTTAACCAAACTTAGTTGTGGGGAAGGATTTAGCAATGAAGCCATGTGAATAGGCCGAGGCCCAGATTGCTCAGATGTACATGTTTCCTGATGTCCTTCTCTACTCTGCCCATTGGATTCCTGAGCCAGAGAGCCACAAGCAGCAGAAGATGGCACGTCACAGTTGCATCATTTCAGTATTTGGAGCCACCTTTGTGATTTTGCTCATACTCATTTTGCTCATTGAGTGCGCCGTAGTAATGCAATTTTAATGATGTAGAAAAAAAGATTAAATGGAGGTACACACGAGTCCCTCCATCCCTCAGATGCATGTAATTATTCCCTACAGTACCTTTCAGTAGCTCCTCAGTATTACATTGGGGACAGTGGGTCGTGTCTCACCATGAATCAGAGTGTTAATGGAAGATTGACGCTTGGTGTCGAGCAAATGAGGTCTAGCAAGCTGGGTGATGCTGTAGCAAAGACCCGAGGCTCGCTGTAATTGGAAATGACAGGGTGGATGCTGTGGCAGAGAGGGTCAGTTGTCTGCACACACATTTTCCTTTCTTCATTCTCTTTCCTTCTGGTGTCTCACACACACACACGCACACACACACACACACGTGCATGCTGCCTTTCTCGCCGAACACCTCGTTCTCTCCATCTTTCTCTGATTCGCTCGCACACACTCATGGCCTGGTTGTAATTAGTGGCACAGGGTAGTGGTCACACATAATGCTGCTAATTGGGCTGGCAGGCACCATTACCCAGACCTAATCACCATTCTCTGGGTGACGAGGCATCCTGGCCCCCTGACCACTAGCTGCTAGTAGGATCCATATCACATTGCCAGAGCTCAGTGAGCCCTACTACACCAATTAACCAGCCAAACTTCACTGACTTACACTGGAGTCCTGGGAACATTCTGCTTTACCTTATTCATCGGTTGTGCTTTTGAATTGAACTCATCTGCTTAAGGGCTGACTTTTGTAGTCCTAAAAGTGTCCCTGAGGAAGATTCACTTGCACTACTTGACTTTGTGTTCTTAGCTCTATAATAGGGAATGCTATATCCTATAGCGGCAACAGGCAACTCTTCAACCCCCGCCCCCCAAATGCGTTTCCATGTGGTTATCCTGTTGCCACCACTGTCACAAAGCCCGGATCGCTTTCCATTTTTCTCAATCAGCTACCAACAAGTCAGGGCACAAGATGACCAACAACGCACAAAAAATTAAAGAGGCAAAGTGAAATAGTCATAGTTTTATGTGGCATAATAATATATTCTGAGTCTTGCTTTGCATAAACTAAAGCAGTGATTGTGTCAGAGTGGAACATTAGGGGGAAAAAAAAACCCCACAATTTATCTACTCATTTATGCCAGGCTCAGACTAAAAGCCGATTAACATTCACCCCTCCCAACAACCGGAAGAGAAGTCCTGTCTGGGACCTTGTTCATAACTAGTATTTAGATCAAATGATTTGGTAATGTGAGGAGTTTACAGATCCAGTCTTAAGAGTCCTGAACTGTTCGCCGACTCCTCAGGGCCGCCTCAATTAATATCAAACATTCTTACCCTTGAGGCTAACATTAGCTAAATTAAATTAGAAATTAAATATTAAAATCTCACCTCCACTTCTCGTTAAAGAAGAGACAACTGCATCATGTTGACCACATTTCCTCAACTATTTTCTCATGTTTAACCTTCTGCTTTGTTTTTTTTTTTAGATACCACAAAATGTTACAAGCATTACAGCAAGTTTTTTCATCTGCTTTGCCGTGAGACCACATGAGGTTGTGCACAGCCCCCTGATTGGTTCCTCTGGCCTGATCATTTTAATAATATCCTATAGTGTGAGCTGCACCCTTATTTTCAAATCTCGTAGAGTGTGTGTCTGAGATTAGAGAGAAAACTATCTGTGAAGTTTCTCCTTATGTGCGTGATGCAACCTGATTGAAAAGTCTGTTCAGATTTTAAACCTCTTATTGTCTGAGCCCGGCATTAGTCTATAATGGAGACATGAAAGCAGGTAGAAATTCTGTAATATTCGCTGAGAAAAGTGAATTAGGTTGGTATCATTTTGCTTTGTTATTCCATAAAAGGAAAAATGAAAGAAATTGCACTGAGACAGTGATAGTAGATACTTGGTCATAAGGAAATAAATGCACAGAAAATTGATTATCACCGTCTCTGGTGCCAGTCTGTCGCATTATTCAGTGGGTGTATGGCTCGACGCTAACTTGAAGAAAGGCCTCTAGAAATCAAATGCAGTAGCTGGTTGTATTAACAGGTAGGCAGGTTTTGTCACTGACTGATCTAGTAGAAATGACACCAAGTGAATGACACTTATTAACCCTGTCACTTTGCCTTTTCAGCTTCATTACCGACTACAGGTCTCTGTCTTTTGCCAGGTAGAATTTCCACATTTTCTTTGGTTGTTCCACCATCAGTTGCTTGTGAAGAGGTACTGATAGTCTGATACTTTGTTCTGGTTGCACCATTGCAGATAGAACTGAATAGTGAAAGCAAGTAGTGCAAAGTGACTGACTACTTCACTCAGTTATTGTACTCAAGCTCGGTTTTGGGCTATTTGTACTTTACTTGAATATTCACATTTTATGCTACTTTATACTTTTACTTCGTTACATTTATCTCACACCTTTAATAATATAATAAGCTTTTAAAATACATCACATTGTCAATGAATAAACCAGTGATTTCCAACCATTTTAGCTTCTGACATCTTAAATGATCCAGTATCTCACTGAAAATGTTCGAGGTTGAGCAGATTTGTGTATCAGAGCTTTCTTTTTTCTTTTTAATTCTCACAGTCAAGGTCTCTCAGATTTATCTGCTGTCATTCTATGCAAAACTTGATATAAAATTAAGTTAAAACTAGCTGCACCTGCAGCAGCTTCTGACACATGATGCTTCAGTACTCATGCTATGATGCCTTATATAATAATACATAAGTCAGAAGGACCACACAAGCACCTTTCCTCCAATACTTTAACTACATGTTGCTGCTAATATGCAGTTTCTTTAACTAGCTTTACTTATAAAAGAGTATTTTACACTTCTGTATTGGCACTTTTACTTAACTACAGGATCTGAATACGTTTTCAACCACTGGTGAAAGCACGGCTTCAGGGAACCAATCTAAAGGCAGATGGTGTTGTTATTCCACAACCATTACATTGTGCAGTCAGCGTTTACTTTGTAATGGTAAGTTCAAGCAAAAACCCTGTCCGTGGACACTTTTAAAAAGCACGTTTCAGTAATAGCTATTTGTGAAGAGGAACTGCCTCCTCCAGCACTAATTTAACTTCACCACCACTAACCAGGGGTGTGAATTACCCACAGATGTCGTCCTGATGTTTGAAGGTTTACCAGCTGGTAGTTCTGGTATTTCACTCCTCTGTAGAACTAGAGCCTCCTCATCCTTTCTCTGATATGATGAGGCCTTTAAAAGTCCAATGAAATGAATCTGGCCAATCAGAGCCTTGAGGCTAACCAACCTGTGAGTGGAGCAGCGTTTGAATGGGAGGGAGAGGATTGCTGTCTGGAATGAAAGCAGTAACCTGAACATGGTTGAACAGGAACAGAGAGCTTTTTTTTTTTAGCTTTCCACATCAGGAGGCTTTCATTTTTGTGCCCATTAAACATGACCTGACTTTAATTGCATTTCCAAGCTCCTCAACCAGACCTCATTTCAAATTAAAGTTTTGTAGCCTCTTTTTCACAATGCTTGATTTAGTTTTGGCTGTCTGTAATATCAGAGAGCACTGCCTTTCTGTTTTTATTGTTCTCATAATTTTGTTCACTTTTTGCAAAAGGTCAGTTTTGGCAAACATGTTAATTAACAAAGAATGTGCAGCTAGATTCCATTTTGGGACTTTCCATTTATCATTACCCAGGTGACACAAGTAATTTACCTCAGTTGGCAAGTTTCCTGGACCGTGTTTCCCAGTATTGGTTTATCTGGGAAAGCATTTCCCCAAACACTCATTTGACATTTTTACAACGGTCTTTCAAAATGGCATTAAAGACCCTTGTCAATTAAGCTGTTAAGGATGAGGAATTGATTTTGGAGAATCTGGGCTAATTTAACTTTACTTCAACTATGTCACAGGGCGTCCTGACACATATTAAGCAGAGGTGGGCTGTTTCACCAGAATCAAAGCTGCCTTCTCTAATGTCATAGGAATTGCTGCACTTTTATGAAAAATACCCTCAATGAAAATTAGTAGAGCCACTCCATCATACAGTAAAGGTCACATACTGTAGTTAGTTAGTGAAGCTGCTGTTTAGACTTTCTAGTAGTTGTCTCACATAGCTAGATCTATCTCCACATTGCTGTGTCAGCACTGGAGAATGATCTGACTGCACCTCATTTTCAAACATTAGGGCTTTTTTTGTATTTCTTATAACCAATTACAACCATCTTTAAACTTTGAGACTTTATTTGTATAGGATTTTATTTCAGCTTTGTGTATTTCAAAGTGCTTCAAAATGAAAAAGGAATTAAAGAAAGAAAAGGGGGCTACTAAGCTCAGATTGCAGTGATGGTGGGCCCAGTCAAACACACCTGCTGTATATAAAGATAGACAAATATATATGACATCTCCCTTTGGTTACCTGAACAGCAATTTTAAAGCTCAGTGTGCTGGCCTATTAGGACACCTACCTGTCGCTTAAAGCAGCCACACCCTTAATTATGCATCATTTTAGGCCCTAATGCCAATTAAATGGATGAGTTATGGAAAATTCATCCCCTGTACGGTTGTCATTAATGAGTAATTTAGTTAGAGACAAAACATGTTTTGTACTAGGTTGTAAACATGTCTATTTTTATTGTAGACTTGACCATTTTAACATGGGGTCTATGGGGATTGATTCACTTTTGCGGTGAGTCTCAAGTGGCCATTCAAAGAACTGCAGATTTTGGTACTTTACATTGGATCTTGTTTTGTGGACCAAGAGGTTGCCACTTGGTCAAACAGTGACATCCAGATAATGTAAAGGTATGTGGTGGTAATGCCAGTCTATATCCTGTGAGTCAGATCAACAGGATGAGTAGTGATCAGAACATGAACTGCTTTAAGACTAATTCAATTTGTGGACTGGCAGTTTGAAAAGTCATATTGAGCGTTAAAAAAATACATCAAAAGTATGTAGGACAATCTTAGGCATTTTCAACTTTGTAAAACCTGCATTTATGATGTAACAGGGGTTAACTTGGACAGACTACTAAAGATTACATGTATACCCCTTAAATAACAATGAAATATTGTATTTGCACATCAGTTTCAAGCTTCAAACAATCAAGACAGGATGTGTTAACCCTAACTGTGACAAGTTCAATTCTACAATTCCATTTTAACTAGTTATCTTTCTTTTCTATATCTGCTAAAACAGTTATCATAAAGCAATGAGTAGTTGAAATTGAATGCAGCGGCCTTAGTTTATTCACATTGTACAAAGGTATAAGAGGACCCATGCAATGTGGACTAGAAATCATAACCTAGCCTGCTGCACATGATGTAAATTATTTATACCTCAGTTGCAGCGCTGCTTTATTTCTTGTCCATCAGACCCACCCCAACATGTTTGATTTTCTATAAAGCTTACCTGGGCCCACATGCCAGCAAGAATGATTTCATTGACCAATAGTTCTTTCGTATGTATTACATACCTTTAGGCATGTGACTATTGGATGTGAAAAATTCCAAATCTCTGTCCTTTTGAGATACTCTTAGCCTTCTCAGATCAGGTACAAAGAACTTGTCAAACTATGATCTTTTCTGAAAGCATTTAAAGACACCAGCTTTATGGAAACACGCTCCAAATGGAAGAATATACATAGAAAAAATGAGAACTGTAGCCTTTCAGGCTTTTCTGTCCTCAGCTGTCTTTTGTTCCTCATTGCACTTTGGATGTGAGATATATCAGACAAGGACTTAACCAGAGCACATAGCTTGCCTGGTCAATTATAGTGTGGATAATGTTTATCAGTGCAGATAATGATATGACCTGAAGGAGAAAGAATGGAGAAAAATCTCTGAAAATCTCCTATTAAAGTCTTTTTCCTGGGGTCCTTTGCAGTTTGAGATCTCTCTTCATTCGCTTTACAGTCGCCACCTGTCTGACCTCAACTCTGTAGATAAATGACTCTGTCTGTCTATTCAGCTCACTAAATACCTACCTCCGTTATAATTGCTCCCCTGCGCAAGTGATTTTATACACACGTGTGTGTGTGTGTGTGTGTGTGTGTGTGTGTGTGTGTGTGTGTGTGTGTGTGTGTGTGTGTGTGTGTGTGTGTGTGTGCGCAAGTGTGTGGGTGTGTTTGTCATGCCATGTCAGTAAAGCTGCAGGAGGCCAAGAAGCAGATAGAGTCCTAGAATCAGCGCTGAGAATCTATCCATCATTGTGCAGCAGAAAATAGAGTCTGACAGGCAGCAGAAGGTAAGCTTTCAGGTAGACAGTAGCTTGTCATGTTACCTCTAACATGACATGGTACTGCTGCCCTTAAACTGCTTTGTTTTATTCCCCCTTTTTTTCTAACACACTCTTCAGTTCACCCTGACAGATCACCCTATGACCTGTGACAAGGATACACAAAGAGAAGTTATAGCATAACACTGTATCGGTTGCTATGTAAAACCATCATTTGCTGCTCATGTAGAAGTGATAAGAGGAGCGTTCTTGACACGTGCTTATCTATGAATGCTTGTACATGTCTGTGGGGTTTTTAACATACTGTGGGTGCAGCTCTAGGGAGTGTTGAGAATGTAAAATCTTAATCTAGTTTTCCAGATAGCTATGGTCCATAGATGATGAATTCTGATGACTTTCATGATTCCCTGCTGTTTAGTGGAGTACAACAGACATTTCTCTTCTACAGTGACATATGTCAACATCAACTGCATGAAGTGGCCCTAAAATAGTTTGGACATTTTAGCTTTCCACATGTTGTATGCTCATAACCTTGGTGATGCCCTGACTTTTCCCCTAGCACCGCTATGAGGTTGACATTTGTGGTTTTGAGTGAAATGTCCTCCGAATTATTGGATGGATCATCATGAGATTCTGAACAGACATTCATGTTCCCCTCAGGATGAATTGTCATAAGTTCGGTGATTCCTTAGACCCCCATGTTGTGCTCCTTTTTACCAAATGAATCACAGTCCTACATGTCCCCACGGCACAGCTGCTGACATAAATCTGAATGAGACCAGTGTATGTAAATATTGCCTAATTCTCAGGACAGCTGTGGTCTTAAACCCATATGTGTGATGAGTTTTTCAGACAATGTTGTGGTTATAAATCAGTAGTTTTGCAGTGCAGAGAACCAGATTGGAAGTGTTATGAACAGACTGCTGGTTAACATGTAGTCCTAATGGTCTGCATCTCAGTCAGTATTTCACATTCGATCCATCGTCTGTCAGCAGGACAGAAAAATATGTAAATGCTTAAAGCTTCATTGGGAATTGTGCTGTCTTAAAATATAGTATATGTGAGCACAGAGTGTAGGAGAGAAGCAAACACATGTGAACACCAGCTGTGTTTAGGTTGCACCGAAGCACCAACAGTCAACATGAAAACACAGTAACCCACCCAGTCCTGTGGATTTGAGGTTAGCGAGGTAACTGCAGGTTCAATTCTGGGTTTTCAGGACAACGGTGATTCACTACTTAAGGTAACTTATAGTGAACGCCTTACCTGCCCTGGTACCAGATAACAGATTAGCACGTATTCAAACAGAGCCTAGTGACCACTCAGTTCTCTTAGAAAATAGCGTCACCATTCCTGGTAGATCATGTGGGGTTCGGTTTATAGATAGTAAGATATGAAAATAGGAGTTTTTATAGCTACAAGTGATTTCAAAGCCAATTCATTTTTCTATATGCCTTTGTAGAGTAGTATAATCCTGGAACTGTAACTGATTAAAGCACTAAAGCCTTGCACTTGTTGACCTTAAAAGATTTGCAGTAAGTCTACTTATTGGTTTGAATAATGTTTTTATACTTGTTCTTTACTTGCACCCATGACTGTTTAACACTGCCAAGCAGCTGAGAGAATAAGGATAAAACTGTTTTACACGCCAGAAGAATGAGGCTGAATGTGAGATTACTCAATTCATCCTCCACATCACCATGAAAATAGTTTTATTTTTCCGTCTTGATTATTTATTTGTCAAATAATTTGTCTTTTTTGTGAGAAGCATAAAGGGCCCACATCTGTAATTTTGTCTTGTGATGCATGATGGCAATTAAACGTAATCTTCAATCTTGAATAAGAAACTTACATCTAAGCAACTTATACACAGTGGGACAGTGATATTGATAGGCATATTAATGACGCATTCACACAGTCTGGAGTTTTTTGCAGCTTTCCTTCCTGACTTTTCCTGGAGCAGTTGTGCTTTTTATAGCCCGTATTACATTTTAGACTCCCCATTTGGGTTTAGGATTATAGTTTGTTCTTATGAGAAAAATATAAAGTTAAACACAATTACATGTAGCCCTCTAAACGACCCGAGAGTGAGCCTACTTAGTCGTTTAAAATACTGAGTATTTCTCTAATAATATAGTTTGTTCTTGATTTGAGAAATGTTCTGCTTTGTCCATATTTGTGATGAGCCTCATTCATGCTAGATAGATAATGAAAATATACCCTGAGCCTGTTAAAATTGCTTTGTAGTCCCGAACTCTTACCTCTGAGCTCTGACCTCTGGCCATATAGTCGGAGTGAAGAATACTGTTAGCCTTACAAGATGCTAATACTAAAATTGTTCTATGGTGACTTTGTGTATAGTAATAAAAGTAATCCACTGGGTCTTCAGTTCTTTAGATGCTGGGTGTGCATTGAGACTCTTGTGTTCAGTCTTGCTAGGAAGCACTTAGCAGAAGCAGCTCTAGAAAGTAAATAAACCTGGTGGACTATAAGGCAGCTGCTTATTCTGAATGGTTCACATGGAAGCAGCCGTCACTGAGAAAGCAGGATTATACAGATATTAGATTGCCGACGCTTAGTTACCCCGTTTCTACATAAAAGCTGACTTTGGTGCCTCCTTGGTGGTTTTGTTTGTAGGTTTTCCAGGCATGTTCAACTAGGACGAGACCCCGAGGTAGACCCAGAACTCCCTGAAGGGATAACACATTTCATCCGGCCTGGAAACACCTTGCAAAAGACTCTTGGGAAGAAGGATGTCTGGAATGACTTGTATGATTGGGGGATGGAGCATGCTACCACGGTAAGGTCAATGAACGTACCTAGAAAACGTCAGCATCGTGACATGAGAATGACTGTGCACTTGTTAGGGCGCTGTTATCTGCATTTAACTCAAAGCAGTGCTTTGTGTAAGTACAGCTACAGAGAGCTGCTTATAGACTCTTAATTTATCTGTATAGATGTAGAGCTAATGGTTGATAATGGTGGTAGTCAATCTTGAGACAGTTAAACCCTTTTCACACTATAAAAGAAAGATAGAAAAGCACCATTCATACGTCACCCATGCTACCTCATCAGTTCAAGGTAGCATACTCACTTAAACTGAGAAACTTTAAAAGGATTTGTCAGATTTGTTACTGACAGTTCTGGATGAAAAGCTAAGTAATAAAATGTTTTTGACAGAGCAAGGACTAGGCCAAGTCTGTGAGCCTCACCACATCTTTGAGAGGAATCTTTTTAGCATTAAAAAAAGATAAGTGTTACAGATATAATCATGAATGGCAAAATGATTCCTCTGCAGTTATTGTTGCAGACAAGTGGATGTCCTTTTCAGAGGTCAAGGAAGCCAAAATTTAAAGAGCGACGAGTAGAATTTGTTAATCTTAAAATGTCTGGCTTTCCTTTTGCTCCTTTTACCAAAAAAGAGAGGAAAAAGCTCATGAATTATAATGCGGCTCAGCAAGAAGTATACCCTGTCGTCATCCATCCACTTACTTTCTGTCCTCTCTCATTTCCTATGGAGTCCCTGAATTAAAAGGATGCGACAAAGATCAAGTCTCATAGCCGCCCCCCAGCACTGGTGGAGACAGTGATGCAGGCCATCATGATTCTCCAGGGCAAAGAGCCCACCTGGGCGGAGGCCAAGAGCCAGCTGGGAAAGAGACAGCAGCAGCGCAGGATGAAGGGATGAATAAGGAAAGGAAATTGAAAGGAGAGATGCAGGGAGACAGAGCCATTTGGGCTTGACAGTGAGGAGATTGGGAGTGTGGAAAAGAAACACAGAGAAAATGGGAGAACTACAGTGCCCTAAAAATGAGCAGAGTAAAACCTGACAAGCACAGATTGTGAACAGTCACACCATGAATCGAGAGAAACAGAGTGGAAAGGTACAACTGCTCTGTTTTCTTTATCTTTCTATCTTAAAGGTCATTTGCAGTATTTTCAGCCTGGGCTTTATTTTTTGTGTTCTGCATTTGCATATCCTGGCCAAAATGTTCAAGTGATGCCATTATCTCTGTAGGAGTAGAAGCAAAAATGTCAGCTGAATGATTAGCTAGGATTTGTGTTGCATTCATCGAACTCCTCTTTACTAAAGCAATTTGTTGATACATGAAAAGCTTCATGAGTTGAAGGTCAGAAAGTGAGTTGAGCTTTGGAATATTAGTTACTGCTACATAAATACCATGCCCAGATCCCTTGCACTTAATCAAATTGCTAAAATACAGTTTACAAAAACAAAAACAGAACAAAGCATTGTGTGCCACAATTAACACCCGATCCATTGCTAGTCTCAATAATATTTATGAATTCTATAAATGTCAGTACAAGATGTGATCAAAAAGTTCTAAGATTGTGCCTGTTAAAAAAAATGAATGGAATAGTCTGTGCAGCGGCACGACACTCCTAGTGCTTCCGCAATCCATGCTGGAAGTCCTGCTATGCAGACATGTCTGGCAGGCGGCTCTGGTCATACTGCAGTAGGATCATGCCGGTGTGCTGCACGGCCGGTTGCATTTCCCCTCATCGAACACAGAAAAACACTTAAAGAAACAGCAGTTTGTTACAGATTACACTGTAACACTGTGCCAGTGATTATTCCTGCAGTGTACTGAGCACGAAGGGCAGACATGAAACAGGGTTTCTGTAGAAATCAGGACTTCCTCGTGTTGGTGGGAAGCATGTACAAATCGAAACTCATCTAAAGTACGGCAGCAACTACTTCAATTACAACTCAAGAAATGATGAATTCTAAAGGTGTGGATGATTTGGAATCTCCTCTTATAGTCTCTCCCCATAATAAACTTTGCTTAAAGCACCACTTGTAGTCCTCACACACACAGTCGGCATGCATACAGTCCATCTTCAGTGTCAACATAATTTACATCACATCCAAGAAGTTACAAGAAGCCAAATCTAGCATGTAGGCCACTATTATGTTGCACATAATCACTGTGCTGTGACTAAGTGTTCATACCACTGGCACACCTATATGGCATTGCACCACAGTTCATGTTGTTTGTGCTGAATGTTATCTCAGTCCAAACATAAGGGACAAAATGCTGGTGCAATTTTTAAGAAAGCGACTACCATGCGCCTGTTGTGCTTCTGACTTGATGTTCCTTGTCCGGTTTTGAAAGCTAAAGGCCTTTTCATTGTGAAAACTGCTGTTGCTTCTCTTGATGGTAGCTGCGGACCCACCTCTGGTCACCAGTGACGATCCCTGACATGATGATTTGACCATCTTGGCTGCTGACTGACACAGAACGTGATGTTTTCTTGCTCTTCCTTTGTCTGCTCCAGTTTGCCTTCCTACCCCCCAATGGTCGCAAAAAACTTGTGTAAACCAGGTCCTGCTGCTGATAGTACAATGTTTCATGGTCTCTGACTTGTGACAATTATTGCTTGCACATGTTGCATGTCTGTGACCATGATGTGCTCCATGCACGTGTAATCCAAATTGTCCCAGAACTCTTTGATCACACCATGACCATCTAACATAATTGTCATGTTTAAATTTGAAATCTAATGGCTCCGGACCATTTAAAATTCTTATTTCATTCCTCCTTGGTTACAGATTTGAATCACATATATTTATGCCAGTATATAGTCTTTTTTTTTCTGTTCAACTGTCGTACAGCCAGTGAAAATTCTCTGCAAAGATTTTGAGATTCAAAGTCATGTATTCGCACTAATATCACCTTAAATTGCTCCTGTAGTAATTAGATGCAGCTTACAAAAGATGACACATGATTTGTGGAAAATAATTTCCTTGAGTGCTGTAAAGTATAATGAAGTTCACAAGCGTACAGGTGAAATGGCTCCCCTCTGATTCATTGAGCTAAATTTTCATCTTGAGGATCACAGTCGTGTAACAGTAGAACCACTGGAAAAAACACATAAAAACACATAAAATACAAAACAGTGGGGTGATTTGGGGATATCACGAAGAAGGTCACAAAACAAGGAAACATTTATTACCTTTTGAGGACAACTCGGATTAGGAAATTAATCAAACTGGTAGTTATAAAAGAAAGTAACAGAAAAGAAATTCCGCCGTTCCCTTATCTGTGTGCCCTTGAAGTTTTGAGCGGGAAAACTTAATCTAATTGTTCTGACAAGGACAACAAGTTGTAGCTTGTGTTATAGATTGTACAAACAACAAGAGCATACAGTTAACACAGATGCAGAAACACTTGTGTGAATGTTTCTTTCCGTCTGTCTGCTCTCTTTTCAAGTAGAAGAGTTTCCACCCAAAGCAGGAAGAGACGACCAAGATTTTGCTTTTTGACGTATTCACACAGTAGTTATTAGCGACTTATTGACTGAAATAAGCTGAAACCAGTAAGCGCACATTTAGACACATCTAAATTAAACAAAACATCCGCAGATCTGACTTTGATTTTCTTGTTTTGCTTCTTGATGGCTTAAAATGATAAAAGTCAAAGTCACCAAAATATGTACTCATGTTCTATTCTGAGTGACAGCAAGTAGGAAAGTAATCAAAGCATTTGTCATTCTTTGAGAATGTCAATATTAGCATGTGTGTCTGTGTGGTGTTGTAACTTTACTGTTGCCGAATTACTTTTCTTGGGCAAAATTGTGGAAATGCAGAATTCACGACGGAGAATGCAATATGTATCAATCTATTATTAAAGATCCTTTCTAACTATTTTTTTGTGTTTTCATCAAATTGGGGGAAATAAGTATTTGATCCCCAACATATTTCATGATTTGGCCACATACAAACAATGAGTGGTCTGTAATTTTAACAGTAGGTTTATTTTAACTAAGAGACATTGCTGCTGGTGTTTTCTGGCTGATAGTACAAATGATATAGTGGACGAGCCAATGAGATGCATGTGTGTCAAGTGTACATGCAGAAGCTTTATTGTGGAAACTTCATTATTTAAAAAACAGGAGAAATCCATTCCTTTTCTTGTGCAAAGTGTTTGCTTCCCCACGCAAAAGGAGCATCTACTTTGTATTACAGTTTTGTCAGATCTCAGGGTGCTTTGGTTTTTGTTTTATATGTCAAGAACTCAAATGTCTGTGGCTTCTGGCTGCTTATTCCTTTGTTTTTTCTATTGCTGTATGATACTACTGAATGGCATGTGCTGCGTTTGCTGTGGACCAGCCTGGAGCGGTGTTTTTCTCAGTATGAGTTGTGAGGAGCAACAAACCGAAAACTTGAAGCAGCTGAGAATTTTTACAGAATGCTTTGAGCACCAAGTGGATCCTGCTTCAGCTTCAACCCGTTAACATAATCTTGCACTTTAGGCAGTCACCCATGCTGCCGATGTCCTGTTACCTCCCATGTTCTTTCGCTGTACTCTCCACTATGCCTCCTAAAAGCCGTTGAGCCTCAGACATTAGCAGTTTGAGGGAAGTAATCAGTGTATTGAAAACACGTTGGCCAACATGAGAACAGGAGCCCCTGTACTGGCTTTTATAATGGAAACCAGACTATCTTGAACTGCTATCAGCTGAGACATTGCAGTGAAGTGTATTATGGTTAGATTTGAGGAAGGCTCTTTATGTTTGAAGGGATTTACTTTGACTGGTTATCAGATAAGACGTGGGTTGTGGAAAGTCAGGCAAAGCTACAAAGTGAGTTTACAGGAGTAAATATGTCCTTCCTGTTTTCCGAAACTACTGTGACTTCTGTTGTCCTTTTTTTTTCCGAAATGAAGTAAACCTTTTCTAACCTTAACTCTTTTCATGTGTGTCTGTGGTGCGTATAGCATACCTGTGTCCTTTCTTCTAGTCTTCATTGCATTAACCCGAAGCAGTTTATTTTTTAACTAATCTTAAAAAAAAGCTCACATTCAAGTAGAAAGGCTCATTTTGAAATTCTGATGCTTTTGCCTGATGCCATCTGGAATAAGCTCCAGCCAAGGTTTTGAGTGAACACTGAACTTGCATCCTTTGCTTAATTCCACCCAAAATGACTATGACTGATTTCAAGAAATACAAAAAAACTGAATTCCCTCTATAGCAGATTGACATGTGTATGTACTACAGAATGGACTGTCTAAGCAAGACTTTATCTTAACTAACCTTTTGTTAAAATACCTGATTGCTATTTCTGTGATGGAAACACAAAATGTCTAAAATGTTGCTTGGAAAAGCCTCATGATTAACTAAAGTCTCCTTTCACGCTCTTGATTTTCTACAGTCTGAAACAGTCAAGTCCAGAGGAGGTGCAAGAATCTGGTTTCCTCTCAGACCAATTCAATTACAGTACACTGAAAGGTTAGTATGAAATTTTTTGCCTAGTGATGACAAAAAAACAACAAATGAAAATATGTAATTCCCAGTTACTGTCTGTCAGTTTTGCAAATTAGGCCTTGAAATAACAATTTTAACAACCTCATTCATACTAAGTTAATACTGGACTATAGAGGTGACTCGTAGCTGTCGTCTGTTTTACATTTTGTCTACAAAGTGACTCTAAAGTACCATGTATTCCTTCAAGTCCTGAATGAGAAAAACAGCTGCAAAGATGTATGTAATATCCAAGAGGAAAGAGTGAAGTGGTCAAGTCAAGGAGAATGAGTGAGTAAGTCACCTCACTATTTTTCCATTGCATCACTTTTTTTTTTTTTTTTTAAAGAAAAAAGTCCTTCGACTCCACAGGACCTCTTCTCTCTCTCATTTCTTTTCTCTGGTCAGTTTCTTCCCAGTGTGTGCCATTCAGACAGTTTCTTCTTCTTTGGTCTCTGTGACCTTTCATTCTGTGTATCGCACTCTCTTCAGGTCTTTGCTCAGCTTCATTGCTCTCGCTTCATTCAGCTGCCAGTTCACAGTGTAGCCACAGCGTGACATTTAGGGACAATTGAGTTGTGGCAGTTATAGATTGTGACTGCAGCATTTCAGAGTAACGTATTTGTCTGCTAGCTGAGTTGTCTGTTTGTTCTGACTTGCCAATAATCAATAACTCTCTCTGTTTCTTTGTCCAGTCACATGCCCATCTGTAGTAGCAGAAGTACCACTACAACTCTCATAAAGTTAAGAGTTTAACGCAAAATATAAATACATGTTTTTGAAAGACATGAGAGGGAATTGGAGCAGAGGTTGAAGCATTAACAAAAAAACTATTTACAGAAAGAAAACAATCTACAGTTTGTCAAACATGTTACATTATGCTTGTATTATAATTCATTTATTTTATAGTGCACAATAGAAATGAGTACACCCCTGTGCAATATCAGTTAAATGTCAAATGATTCAACACGTACAGGAATAATCTATAATGAACATGTACAATTTAATACATTTAGATCCAACACATAGGAACTGAATGTAATGAAAGCCAGTAAATGAATGAGATTCAAATCCTTTATTTTTTTCCATACTTTTTATATCTACCTTTATTTTTGATGACAGACTTAGTCTTCCCCTGCATGAACAATTCCAAGATCTCTGAATAGTCAAAATGGCTGTCTTCAGATGCATTTTTTTTGCTGTTTGCTAAATGGGTTTTGTTCCTCTGCCTTTCTATTTAAAATGACCCACAGGTGTTGTATTGAATTACAGTCAGACGACATACAATACCTTTCAGAAGTTTGGGGTCACCCAGGCAATTTCCTGTTTTCCATGAAAACTCGCACTTTTATCCATGTACTAACATAACTGCACAAGGGTTTTCTAATCATCAATTAGCGTTTCAACACCATTAGCTAACATAATGTAGCATTAGAACACAGGAGTGATGGTTGCTGGAAATGTTCCTCTGTAACCCTATGGAGATATTCCATTAAAAATCAGCCGTTTCCAGCTAGACTAGTCATTTACCACATTAACAATGTCTACACTGTATTTCTGATTCATTTAATGTTATCTTCATTGAAAAAAAATGCCTTTCTTTCAAAAATAAAGACATTTCTAAGTGACCCCAAACTTTTGAACTGTAGTGTACTTGGCCCGGTCATTTCATCTCCTTTTTTTGTTCTGTACAAACTCTTGTATGATTTTAGCATCGTGCTTTGGCTCGTTATCATGCTGGAATATTCCTCCTCTGCCCAGCTTCTGCACACTGAGAATCAAGTAGTTTGGTATATCCAAAGGCATTCATAGTTCCATCTGTAAATGTCTTCTCCTCGACACCTTTTGCACTCTTGCGGCCCCAGATCATCACACTTTCACCTCGGTGCTGCACTGTCAGGACTGTGCGTTTACTGCCGTAGTCCTGAACAGGTTCAGACCTAATATGCTTGACCTCATCTGAGGCAAACAAATTTATCTTGTCTTGACTAAAGAATGCATTCCCGATATTCATCAAGCGTCTTTTCATGTTCTCTAGCAAATGCTCCCCTTACAATTTTGTGCCAAAGAGCAAGCAAGGGTTTTTTTCTTGGAGGACGTCCATAGAGGTTTGACATTATGCGTTTTGCACTGTGTGAGCTGTCACTGAAACTCAGATTTCCATTGGTATCCCCTGTGCCAAGTCCTAATCCCCTGCCCACCTGCTTTTTAGAGCTCGATTGTGCAAGTGGTGCACTATATGTGGCCTTGCTTTGGGAGGACGACCACTGCAGCCCTGATCATAGGCGTATTCACTATTGTCACATTGAGTTTCCGCTTTGAGGCTTGTTTTTTTCAATGTTGTACTTCTTTTTGATTGTTCGTAAAAGTAAAAGCTCGACTTTTGATATCAGAAATAAAGCAGTTGCTGTAAGGTGAATTGATTTTGAATCATTTTCACTTTTAAGCGATATTTTACATACGTACACTAACTTCTCTATACTGTTTATAGACCTGTGATTTGGTTATACATTCTCCCTTTAGCTGTGGTTTTTGATCACAAGTGTTTGTAAAAACAACTAAATTTTATATAACATTTATTGTTTCCACAGCTTGTGCAAGTTTAAAGTAAGACGTCTTGGTCATTACCTTAAAAAGGATTTTATGGATTTTGGTGGTATAGTGTATGTAATCACTGTCTAAATCTTATTACTGGCAACAATACCTTGAAAATGTTATTGGGTGTGGCACAACTTTACGATAAATGTTATGTTCATCAATGTAAATGTACCCATTATTGGAAATCCTACCAAACATTTTCACATTATGCTCATAAAGTTTGTTGATTCAGATAAAGGGGGGCAGCTAAAAGGTATATTGATGATTTCACAGCATATATATGTATGTGTGTGTGTGTGTGTGTGTGTGTGTGTGTGTGTGTGTGTGTGTGTGTGTGTGTGTGTGTGTGTGTGTACATTTTTTGTCTATAGGTAGGAAATGTGTTGGATCTTAGTGGCAGTAGGACAGGGAAAGATGAAGAGGGAATTAATGAAAGAGAAGCTGGGCTGACAAGAGGGGTTGGTATGTAAGGAGTGGGAAGAAAAGAAGAAAATAACTTGATGGAAGAGAGAGAACGAAGACTGAAATGGCAGACCAAAAGCAGGAGGATGTAGGGGGAAGGAAAGGAGATGAGACAACAACAGGAAAGGTAGTGGAAGACGAGCAGAGTGCCGTGGTCGGTACAAAAATAGTTCACAAAGCCAGAGACAAAGAGGAAGAGGTGAGCTGTGGGGCAAACATTCAGTAATAGATTTATAACAATAAAATGCAAATCTCTACAAAAGAAGACTCTGAACTCACGTAATGCTCTGTTACTCTGTGGTACATTGGGGCCCGTTTTATAGACTGATACAATTCCCAAACTCACATTATAAAATAGTATCAGTCAGCTATAAAACACTTGGTTTACTGACACAAGTTTACAAACCTGGAGAGCACCAGAAACAGACAATTTAACACGCCTGGGTATAGTAGAAATACACTGTGGAGGTGGAAGGTTGACGGGAGCAGAGACTAATTTCCACTGCAGCAATGCTGACGGATGGACTAAAGGAACCTTATTTTACTCTATAAATTTTTTATTCCTAGATCCTCCAAACTATTAGCTGCTTCCCCTTTGTTCCTTTCCTCTGCCGCTCTACCTTTCTTTCACCTCGCTCAACCTCTCCTAAGCTCTCTGCTGGGATCCAACTTTTAGAATAGCTCTGACTTTGTTCCAACTCAGCTTTTTTCTTAAAATTACTAAAAAGGCTTTGGCACATCCAGTCTGAACATGGATTCACATGATTAATCCCCGGATAGTATTAATATAGTTCTCTGCATGTAAAGTGGATGTACATACGTACTATAGCAATAAGACTCTGTATCCAAGCACTATTACAGAATGAACTGTGCGTTTCATGCCACATTTGCCTTTTATTTAGAGTGATTTGTTAGATTATTGAATCATGATTCAACTCTATAGAGAAAAGCTGTTTGAGTCATATGAGGTTTCAGATGTAACCTTAGAACTGCAGAGCATAAATTGTATCCTTTGATCTTGGAGACACACACACTGTAATACACTTTAACACTCACAGATCATTCAGTTTGGAGCTACGGTAAGCTGAGTAAAATATGTTTTTGGAAGAGGTGCATGCCATTCTAAGACACTGGCTGCCAATCTTTCTGGCTTGTGACCTCATAAATTAAATAAATGTCTTCCTGAGTGTATTGATGAGTTGCAGTGAGTGAGCAGTCCAGCCAGAAAGTAGACTTGGAGAGAAAAGTTCTAATATTTCATGTGAACAAAAACAAAGATGAGAGGTGAGGACTAACAGAACTAAGTGGTTGTTTTTCTATTTTGCTTTGGGTTTTATTTTATCACAACCCCAAGAATTAAAAAGGTTCAAAAGACAGCCAATGTCTCTAAAGTAATTCTATTTTTTAAATGATTTTACTTTAGTAAAGCAGTGTAATTTTTCAATCATGTTTTAAAAGAACAAGTTGCCATTTCTAAAAATATAGTATTTGATGTAGACCTTACTTTTGCAGTTTTTACCAATTTTTCTAAGGTGAACATGTAAATTTGTGCTTTATTTGTGATTTCGCTAGATACTATTTAAGAGTAAGTTTTAAGAAAACAGCAATAATCTGTAAAATAACCGAAAATTGTTTAAAAATGTAGAATTCGAGACAGTTAAAAACTTATATTTTTCACAATGTATAGTCTTTATAAATTAACTAAATGAAAGTAAAGATGTTATTCTAGCAATCATATAGTCCAAATATCCTCCATAGGTTTTATTAATGCCTATTATATAGTGTCGCTGATGAACTGTTGCTTGGTCTGATACGTCGTATATTATGCTACATTATGTGGTTGTGTGGCTGCGGCTGTAGACTCCCCTGTACGCTAATGGTACAGTCCAAAAACCAGCTTAAAACACAAATAGTTGATATACAATATTGAGTCTTCGTTTTTGTTTAAAACTCGAATTTTGAAGCTATAGCCCAATTTAACTTAGAAACAATTACCCATTTGAGCTATGAAAGTTTTAAACACTTTTTTACAATTCTGGGCAATTTTGATGGTTCTAACTATTATACATACTGTGATCCACTGTTCTAGGAGACAGATAGTGATTGTTCAGCTTTCATGTAGGTTACACTTTGTGTGTCTTCAGCAGGTGCAGATTCAGTGGTCTGTTTGGTCTCCACATGCTTCTCTTCAGCTTCCAGATGTGTGCCATCATGGATGATTCCGGCATCTTCCTCGAAGGACCAAACAAAAACATCTTGCTTTTATTTGACTTGATTTGAGATCATTTAAAAGAAGAACAAGCTTTTAATCAAAGGATTGGAACACTTTTAACGTCCCAAAGGGGAATCCACTGTGAATTCAAATGCGGAGCTGTGTGGTGGTTAAGCTTTTCCTCCGAAAACAGCCCTTTCATTAGAATGGTTTTATTTTTGAAGCAAGCCTCTGTCATAGCCAGTCCAAGATAACATTTCTTTAACTCTTTCCTTCTTTTTTTTAACGAGGGAATTCCACAATATCTTTCAGACACACTACTTCATGATCAATGTGTTGTTTGATTGGTTTTGTCATCAAAAATCTAATTGATGTGTTGTTGGGAAGCCAGTTCTGCAAAGATGTAGCTGTTTAGATGGACAAGAGCCATATGTACTGGTGATGAAGTTGGAATATCAGAGGATCTTATTGACAAGTGATGGCAGATGGACAGACGGCTTGGTGCAGCGTTAGGAGTGGACTGGAATGTCGTGGTTTATCAGTCTGTATCAGTTTTATCCCTCACATTAGGTCAATGACCAAATGAATGAGGTTGTGGTTACAAAAACCTTAGGGTGGCTGGACTTGGAGTAGCCAGCTAAGGTGGTTCATGCATCTGATTAGGATTTGTCCTGTCTTTTTATCTCCCTTTTATCTCATCTGGCCCAGGACCACCCCTACAACCCCCCAGGAAGAACTGGAATACATTACTTTGGACAAGGACATCTTGAATTACCAGCTTGACCTACTGATTCTGCAATCCAACCTCGAAAAAGTGGAAGAAAATGGTTGAATGCATGTATAATCTGCCCGACTTTCATATTTCCATCCGCTTCTTTCAAATGGGAACTTCAAGTCAGGAACCTTTGCTTTGTCACCACATTTTTTCTTGGGTTGTCTAGGGGTTTTTATTGTTTTTACTGCTTTGTGAACACTTTGCCCTTGTGTCAGTAGAGCTGAAATGAAGACAGGTGTGAGGGCGGATGCATGAGTGAGAAAGACGACGTGCGTGTTTTGGTGTCTTCATTATGCTGCATACAACAGAGTTTCAAGGTTTTGCTTAAACATGACACTGAGATTAGAGAACAACTGTATGCTTTTTGTATTTGATTAAGAAAACCGTCCCCTGCAGTGTTTATGCTCTTGTGATGATGAATACATGTCTTCTCCTCTGCTTTTTTCTGACAACTGAGGATCTATTCATGGCTGCTGCGCTGATGAGAGCCAGAGAGTGTGTGGGTTTGTGGATGTCTGTCACTCAACTGGCATTCCTTTATTCCATCAGTGTGAATTAGATTTGACAAAGTTGAGCTCAATATTAATGTGATCACAGGAGAATTTTGCTGCTGCCAAGATTTCTTTTCCCTTCAGCTCAGAGTCGAGTCTCATGTTTATCTAGTCTCGTTTAGTTAATGATGTAGGGCCATGATCCGTGATTATATTAAGCGGGTGTGACAAAAGTTTCACTCTTGAATACTCTTAATGAAAACATACATTAAACTTTCGTACCTATTTCTCCTTACCTTCCTTACATTAATTATCCCCTTTCTTCTAAGTATTTGTTCTCTACTTTTACACCCATTTCTCCTTATTTGACAGATATCCTGCTTAACCCCTGAATTCATAGCTTTAATATGCTGCAGAAGATGTTGATGGTTTGCTCTCAGCACCACAACCGCATCTCCTTGTGCGTCATCACCTACATTGTTAACAACCTCGTGTCTCTTTGTGGAGCCGCCTGCTCTTCACTGCTCTACAAGCTGTGAGTGTCAGCTGTTAGCCCATCAATCCCCGTTGCTTCTTCTATCTTGTTGTTCTACTCCATCCATGTGGCTGTCTCTTGTTCACTCTTTTTCCTCAGCGTCTCGCTGTCGATCTCAGCCCTCCTACCCACACACTCCACTGCAGCCACCTTTTTGATTGACTCCAGTGACTGAAATGCCTACCACAGACTGAGGCTCAGCTACAGTGCTGTAATACTAAGTTGTTGAGGTTTAGTTGAGAACTCTATCAACTTTAAAATAAATAAATAAATGTTTATCTTAGACTGTGACTCGCGTGTAAACCTACAATCTCCCCTCATCCTATCATAGGCTTTTCTCCATTGGCTCTCTGTAAAATCAAGAATAGAATTTAAAATCCTTCTCCATCATATCTTAAAAACCTTACTGTACAATATTATCCCAATTGCTTACCTGTGGTTTCAAAAGCAGAATTGGAGCAAGAGCCTTCAGCTATCAGGGTCTGCTTTGAATCCAGCTACAACTTTCCTCTTTGACAGAACATATAGTTAGTGCTGGCTTGTATTTTATCCTCTCTATAGGTGTCTTTTTTCCTACTACATTACTACGTCTCTCCTCTTTACCATCACCCCGACCAGTTGAGGCAGATGGCTGCCAAGAGCATGATAGAAGAGGACTTCAAGAACGGGACAGCACCATCTTTACTCTGTCTTCCCGCCTTCACTCCTGTCTGGAATTCATTCAGCTGCTTAGTAGCCGTTTTTTCCCCTTGCACAAGTGTTTCTTTTAGACTCAAGTGTCATTTGTGCATGACAAAATACAAAAAAATACTTGATGAATATTTGATTGATTTGGTTTATTCAGATGAATCTTTCACTCCCCGTATCGACCCACTGTTTCCCTGCTCTCTCATGCTCATCAGCATGATTTGCAGCTATTTATTATACCAGTGGAGGCCTGACTGTCAGTTTCTATGGTTTGTTGCTTTTCAGACACGCCTCTCTGTAACTAGGGAAATGTCACTGTTATACATCAAGCAATTTGTTTGTTTGGGAAAGTCAATTTTTATTGTCTTTACTTTGATTCATTTTCATCCTTCCATGTCGTACCTGTTCTTTGCCTTCGATGCATAACAGTCATAACGTTCTAGGTACAAGTGGCACACAGCCAACCACCAACTTCATAAATGCCACCATATGAGAACAGAAGCATACTATACTGTTACTGTATTTTCTAATTCAACATTGTTTGAATTAAGGGATTATATACTGATTTAATGAAGTATTCTTCAACTAAAAGTCCAAAAATGCAGCTTTGATCCAGAGCATTCTAATGCATTGTAAACTGAGAGCAGGTAATGCAGGACTATTCTAATCAGTCACAAGTCATTTGCAAGTCATGCCTTAATCCAAAGAGCTTAGCGAGCTTGCTATTAGGGGTATCATTGAGACAGAGTTGTGTGTTGTGGCTGCTTACAAGACTGTAAAGGCTATAAAATCATATCAAGGTTTTTCAAGTGCCAGTGACCACAGTGCAAAGCGTAATAAAAAAGTACTAGGACACTAGGAAAATCTCAAAGGGTGTGGTCAGAAGCCAAAACGGACCTCAGCATTGTAGAGAATGGTAGTGCGAGAGATGATGAGAAGTCCCAAGAATCGCCACCAACTATCCTGATGAACCTCAGCAATTCTGGTGCCAACATTACAAGCCAGAAACTCCAGGAGACACTGAACAAGGCTGGCTCTGTAGTTGGATAACACCAAAATAAAACTGTTCAGACACAGGGATGTGGCTTTCATTTTGCAAAGAAATCAAGTTAAAGACTCCATCCCCCTCAGTGAAACATGATGGTATGATTGTAATGCCTTGTGGTGTTTTTCAGCCACTGGACCAGGCAACTTTGCCAGAGCATACAGGTCTACATTCAGAATCTGGAGGCAAACAGGAGGCACTGAGAAGCCTTGTACCTTCCAACAAGATAGTGATTTGAAACATACAGCCAGAGTGGTCAAGAAATAGTGAACGGAACATACTATCAGCATTTTTTCCAGACCTGGATCCCATCAAGGATCTGTGGAGGGAAATGAAGACCAGAGTGATGGCGAGGAATCCGTTCAACGTCAAAGACCTGGAGATCGTTGCAAGAGGAGCGGTCCGAAATCCCAGTGCAGACATGCAGAAAGCATTTTATCAATTAGAAGAACTGTTTGATGTGGTGACAAACACAGGCTTTGCTATTGATTACTGACAAAGGGTACGAATAGTTTTGGCCCTGTAGTAACATAGAAATAAGTCAATGTGTCATTAACATTTCTCACATAAAGTTTTACGGTCTTTTGTCACTTGTTTAGGTCATTTCCAGCCAGAAGAAACCTATTATTCAAATAGAACTTCCCTGGAAATCAAAATTTGGCATTGGTTTCAATGATTCACTTTCTTTCTTGATTACAAGTAAAGGGTTGGTTCAGCCAAGCGTCAATACCTCACTGTTTATTGTCAGTTTAGATGTTGTGCAGACATAGCTTTCATAATCCTGTTGATTCCTTATCTTAAGAGCTAAACTTGAGATGGCGACATTTGTACAACTAGACTTACAAGTGCAGAAGCACCACTTATCCCTGTGCACTAATATTCTTAACATCATGCACTTGACTGACTCATTAGGCCTCTCATTAAGCCAGTAATGCCAGCACCTACTTAAGAAAACACACATGGCAACGCTCAAAAGAAGCAGTAGAACAGAATGGCAACATCCAAGGTTTAGTTCCAGTTGGGGACCTTTGGTGGATGTTGAAACCATCTCTTGCTCTCCATCTTTCTTATCTCGAGCTTGTGGAAAAATTGCTGTGACTCTTATGACCTTAGAAACACAAGAAGCACTTTGCTGCTTGATGGTAAATTTTGATCCACTGCAGTAGGCAGAAAGGCAGAATTTGTACAGCATTTCTCACAGAGGAGCACAAGTGTGACCGCCTATTTATAGTATGACAGTGGACACAAAACTCTTTTCCACTGGCTTGTTTTGAATGGTGTGACAGGTTTGACCTATGGAATTTTACTTGACCATATCAGAAACTCCACGTCTACATTCTATATGCTCACAAAGAGGCTTCTTCAGACTGTACCTCATTCCTCATAAAAGCCTGAGGTCTCTATTTTTGAACCTACTTATGTAACACACGGACACGACAAATTGCAGTGGTCAGCTTTAACCTGAAAAGATGTGGGCACTTTGTTCCTCTGAAAATGAGCAAAAGCACAAGTAACTGATTATGAATGGATGATTCACATATAAATAAATGATAACATGAGCCTTCAACTAGGTTTGTTTTCACAGACTAAACTGTCACTATCTAATAAAGGCAAAGTGCCAAAAAATAAAACTAAAGGAAAAAGAAGAAAACTGGACAGAAGAAAGAGTGTTTATTTTGTTTGTAATTGGTGTTGCAACTGTGTCCTTGTGTGCTCGTAACAGCTAATTGGTATTTCTGCTAGTAAGATCAAAGAATCAAATGTGTTTGAGTTAAAGAGATGATATTGTTTAGTTAAAACTAAGAGTTTTAGTTTTTAACTCAATCACCTGGTTTGTTTATTACACCTCATTTCGTGATCCGGAGCTCTTTACGAAGCCTTGCTTCACTTGTACGGAAGAACAGTTTTGTTCTTCGTCAGTTGGAACTATTGATTGTTTCAAGGTAAATTTGACATTTTAAGTGAGATTTAAATGTAGGTATTGTCATAATGTAACTATTCATGAAACATCCTTAAAGGTTTCAATGTTCCCACAAGGAGATGCTTGAGATGTCATTATGTGGCAAAACTATTTTGTTGGAGGTTTTTTATCAGATTTGTCCCATATACCACTGTTTCTAATTTGAGTTTCTCTTCATGGGCTTTGATGCAGAGATGCTGAGATGCATCAGTGCAGTTTTCTGCATTTTCTGCCATAATTTAGTTAAACATGAATAAAACAATGCAAAAATGTATTATCAGCTTACCGCAAGCCCTGGTTTTCTCTTCCCGGGTCAGTGCTTGTTCCTTGCCAAATGCCACTTCTCTCTTTCATGGATGCCTGAACTGGGCAAGTTTAAACTTCAGATTCAAGCTTCACCTCTGCTTCCCAATTGAAATATGTCATTACTATCTTTAGCCAAAAAATTTAAACCAATACGGCCATATGAAGATATGTACACAAACATAAGTCTGTCTATAGTGTCATCTTTAGTGAGCGAAAACCAACATCACCCTTCTTCTTATGGCTTTTTTCCATCTGTCTGGAAGTTAGAGATCTCTGCAGATGGGCTGGAACATTGTGTTCAGTGATTCTGACTTTGAAATCAGAGCCTCATTTGTTACTGAATGAAACCACGACAGTTATTGGCATATCCGCCATCAGATGGACTGCTATCCGTCCAGCGGTTAGGCTGCTGGTGAAAACTACTGAATGATACAGTGAATATGTGCTTTCAGTTATGACAGTGATGACTGAATGGAATTTATGCATGGCTGATGTTTCCCTTGTCAGTAATCTGCACTAAACCACAAATATAGGCTGAACTCGAGCAGAAAGGCCATTTCATACCCTGTCAGAGTAAAGGCCAATTAGACTAATGGATAATGACAATCTGGTTCAAATGTATGAGATTGAAGCCTACTTATGGCCTTTGTTGAAATGTCTTTCTCTCCAATTCCATCTTTACTCTGTCTGCTCTGCGTTTCACTTGCCCTTGGTGTGTTGCCTTGCATTTCAAAGCCAGTCTGTTAAGATCTACGGCTTGATGCCTCCCTAGGTGAGCCAGAGTCTGCTCAGTCGGTACCTGGATGAATATGAGGAGATTCCCTGGGATGCACTGAAATGCCTCGTTGCTGCAGTCGTGTCACAGCTGACTGGGACAGACGTCTTTTCGCCACATACATCAGCGACTACTTCTAGTGACGCTGCCATACGCCAGCCTTTATTCAAGTGAGAACCTGTGACACACACATTTTTCTGTTGTAGTTTATTGTATATGGGCAAAATGTCATCTGTGTATTTATGTGATGCTATAAGACCCTTTTCAAGACAGCAAATAAGAGCACAAAGGTAAAAAAAAAAAAAAAAAAAATCACAAATTGCACCTTCAAGCTCACACTCTGCAATAATATAAACATTCTGCATATATTTAAATGTACACTTCTTTACTTGAAATAAATAAAATATATGTCCGAGTCCAAATGTAAACAACCCACTCATGTAAAAACACCTTTTTTCTGAGGAAGCGTACTGCGGCAGCACTTAGCTGACAGAGGACGTCCAACTCCCTGCTGAAGCCTCCTCATGGTTGCAGAGTACCAGCACCACCAAGTGGACAAACCCATACTTACAGCCTGCAAAATATAGACACAGTGATGCCCTGATGAACACTGACAGGAACACTTAGTCCTAGCTTTTTCTTATTTAATCACTTACACAAAAACACCCAGGCACTCGTGTCCACTCGCTTCATTTGTAAAAATTCTGTGTGAAAATCTGCACTTTAGTTATTGATTAATAAGTAATAAAGTCACGTTGGGTAATATCAAAATTGAACATTACAAATATATGTCTTTAGGTAGGTCTGAAACTCTAAATGTCTGAAAGTTGTCCTTGGAGGGAGGTGTTTGCTCCACATGCTGTCAAGTGAGGTCAAATCTACAGATTGATGGATCTTTAGAATCCTTACTTCCCCTGACAGCACTGATTGATGGAATACTCAAAGGTCAGTGAAAGGTAGAGTCTCGTGATTCTGGAGACAGATTGATAATATTTAAATATTTGGCATTTTAGAAAGTTAGCATTAGAACTGGAAAAGTATCATGATAAAAATGTTGCATTCCAGTGGATAGTTATTGATTTACTATAATGACCTATTTTTAATGAAGACCAGGAGGAAAAAGGCTACGGCTGTGTTCCAAATCTTTTTACTAGTAGAGACTACAGCTACCCTGACAAAATACTAGTTTCATGCAGTGTGCATACTGAATGTAGACATACTACTTTGTCATAATAATGCGCCTTCAGCATTGACTGTCGTAATCTGTAATGTGAAATGAGCTGTCATCTGTCTGTGTGGCTCAAATTGATTTATACTGAGGCAATGTGACGTAGTTGTGCAGAAATTTAGGGATCAAATTGGCCAAAAAAAAATCTGGCTGATCTGAATTCTCTGAAATCCAACCAGATGTAGAAGGACATGCAGGTGTTTTTGGCAGAGTGCATTTGAGACACTGTGTATTGGGACATGCTAAACATTCTCACCTTGACACATATGAGATGGTCACAGACTAGCGTGCCTTGGGAGACCTGCACAGATTCAGATGGGGGTAGAGTGACGAACAGTGAAGATGCTCAGTTATCAAGGGATATGATAGGCTGGTTATGTACCACAGTGGAAGCTCACTTGAAGTTTATGCATGCAAATAAATATTACATTTTTGTTATGTGTTTTGAACTAGTTAAACTATTGATCATTCTGTCGAACAATTATCTTATTGCTGTTGATCACGGTACATACTGCTATTAGTTCGTCACTCATATTTAGTTAGCACTGGTGGGATTTACCATTTCTTTTGCGTCTACAGCTGCCTTTGTCCTGAAATTGTGTCCCGTAGCTCGGACACACCTACTTTGCATATTTAAAGAGCCAAAGATGCGCATGAACACCAGATATTTTTTCCAGCGCATGCACACACAACAGACAGCTACTAGTCCATGAGGTGACATTCACTGAATTTGACAAAAAGCTGTATTGGATTATACTCGCCGACTTCACCCTTAATTGAAATAAAAGCAAACAACGCTAACGAGAACTGCCAACTCCCTTTGTTCTGTAAACATTAATGAATCACTGTGCAATTCCAGTGCATCCAGATTAAACACGGTGACAGCCAACTTTCCACTGTAAGTGGGGGTTAAGATGACAGATGGCCAACTGAAACTGTGTGTTTGTGTGTGTTAGTTTGTCCCTCGTGGAGCTGGAGAAAATGATCAAAAGGCTCAGTGGTGATGTCATCCAGTTTGGAGGAGTCCTTTCACTGCATCTGTGACACTCATGTATCACCACTGTGCCAAACTCTCACTAAACACACTCACACCCGCACAGAACTCAGACGTGTTCCTCCAACATCATCTCCTAAATGAAGATATTTCAATCCTATGACTGCTTTTTCATCGTAAATCATTCTTTTCTAAATCCAGATGCATAATTCTTACTTCCTTACATCTCTGAGCTGCTCCTTTACTTTCCATCTATCTTGTTTCTCACTTCATCAAGGTAGCAGACATAGAGAAGGATGAAGAAGTGCTTGGATCAATAATATTGAAACCGCTGCTCTTTGGAGAATGAGTCCTCAATAAAACAGGCCAAAAAAGCCATGGCTGAGTCAGGATTAAAACTTGAAAGGAGGGATTCTTTTAAAGAGGTAGCTAAACATTAGAAGTTTCACTTACAAATACAGCTTTCTCTTTCCTTGAGATTGTTTTCAACACACTACCCACCTGATATATTAACAAATATGTGTCATTGTTTATCCAGTATGTTATTCTTAAACATGCAGGACTCTTTGTATATTGATCTTTGTGACTGTGCCTTCCTCCCTGCTGCCAGACAAACAGCTGCCTGTCTTTGTACTGAATCACTGGTCTGTTATTAAAGGTGTATTTATCCATCACTCTGCGTGGCTGCACCGACACACACTTATTGTTCTCCTCACACACACACACTGACGAGGCTGCGGCGGCATTCCAGCTGTCTGAGCGCTCCTTTCTGGCTTCATTATCAGTGGAGAGAACACAGGGTGCTGTCAGTGTGGGTCAAGGGCCTTGAAAAGATTCTGGCTGCGTGTGTGTGTGTGTGTTGAATGTACTTTTATTGAAATATTGGACAGCTATTAGAGCTGCTGCCTCCAGCTTCTCTATTCTACTGACCACTTGTACACTAGACAAATCTTTAACTTTCCTTGTGCTCATCTAAAGGCCATCTTTTTTCATTTTACTAAGTGACGCTGTAAATCTTCTCCCTCATCTGGTCCAAACAGCCCGTTATAGAGCCTCTGTCCTCCTTTCTTATCCTTCCATCCCTCTCTTCTCCAACCCTTCTGATCTCACAGACTTTAATTTTGGCCAGCCTGCCTGCCTCTCTGACTCTGGCAGTTTTGTATTTGGGTTCTCCACCAGACTTTGACATATATGTACGTATGTATGGGTGATTTCATCCCCCTAATCCACTCACATGTAGATGTGTTTGCATTTAATATGTCAGTATCTCCCAGTCCAAGCTATTCACTCCTGTGTCAGCTTACCGTCACACCTCTATTCCACTCTCAAATCATCACTTTTTCACTGTACAGCATGCCTCACCGACCAGCGAACCTTGGCGGGAAATTCAGCGCTGTGACACAAGGTCAGCAGGAGCAATTCTGATGCCGGTGAGTTTAAATATCTGAACTACAGAGGACTGTTTTCATTTGTTGAAAGGTTCAGAGTCTGAGTTTCATATTGCTTTGATATGCCCGAGTCTGGACCTCTAAATATACAGAAAATTTTGAGTTTCCAAGTGTTGAGTGAGGCCAAAAAGAGTGCAAGCACACTCACATTCTTTGCAGGTATCAAATGGAAGTAAAGCAACATTATCCTCCCAAAAGATTTAGCTGCAGGCTTAAGTTGCTGTGATAACTGTGCTGCTGCAACGTGCATATTCTTCTGAGCTTAAACCCACAAATATCTACAAATTGCTGCGCGTGTTGTATTTTGACAGTAACGGAAACAAAAAATAATCTGAAGATAATGAAAGGATTTAAATGCAAAGCACTGACATGCACTACAAATTGATAACCAGCGGGCTAAGAAGTGCTGAGCTGTCAGAATCCAGTACGTGAACGAATCTGGCGAGGCCCGAAGCTCCCCAAATCGGCTGCAGTTCAGCATATGCAGAAAATGTCAAGGGCAATGAAAGCTGCCATGAGTCTACAGGTTTGTACACATACAGCTGTGGTAAGCCCCGAGGGAAAAACATGTCAGTCAGTCACCACCTGTCCTGTTTAAAACAAGCTGAACTTTTCCACACCACACTTGTGAGTTTGTATCCATTCAGAACACAAACAGAGCGAGTAGGGTCAATATATAATTGCGGGACTTTTTGTATCATAGTTGACATTTTCACTGTTTTCAGGCCTAAAATCAACATGGCTGCCTATAACCAAACACCACATGGTATTTTTAGAGAAAGACTCCTCTAAATATATACACAATTGAGTAAAACTGAAATTGAAAGTTATTTTTAAAGATATTGTAGTAAACCTGTTGACATGCCATAAATCCACACTTACACACTACTTTATATTAAATAACTCAGAAAGCCTTGGAGTCTGGCCAGTCTTTTCTTCAGGAGGAAATGACATCATGTGGAGCAGGTCATGTGATCTGGAATCAACACACTTCCTTGAGAGGTGTTTTTGTAATGGGTAACTTAGTGGAAAGTGATTTCTCGGACACAGATATAATTTGTTATTTTCCGTATAAAATTGGATGCATTGCCAAAAAAGAAATATCTGTCATGATTATCTCAACTTACAGAGAACACAATAAAAACGGTTTTTGAATAAGCTCATTATTGTTTAGCTAATTAGAAGGTGGTTGTTATTAAATTTGGACGGTTATTTAGTTGATATTTTAGTGATATCCAGTCATTTTTTATTAAGTGATTGTTTTCATAACAAATAATTGTGGAATTTGTAAAGACATGATCATAAAGAATATAAACCTAATTTTTTTTCTATTTTTAATAAAAATGTATGCAAGATATATCCCATGGACTTCAAAAGTACCTCAATTATATATTGACCCAGTACACAGCTGCTAGCAAAGTACCAGCAAGAAAGATTTACTGGTTGCACTAGTTGCACTAGTTACATCCAGGTACAGACAGACACTTGAAACATGCAGATGCACATCCAAACAATGCAGTCAGTCAAAGTGAAGTAAAGGACATTTTCATGCTAATATGCATTCCTCTCTGTCTGAAAACAAGGGCGGGGGGGGGGGGGGGGGGGGGGGGCGGCACTGAGAAGTAAACCTATTCAAACAAATGAATTCTAATGAAGCTTCACAGACGATAAGTTTGGAGTCGCTCAGCATTGTGAGAGAGAAGGAAGGAGAAGGACTTGGCTCAAACTACTGAAAGGGAGGGAGAGAAGGACCCTGAATGTCCCCCCTGACAGACCAAAACAGACTTCCTCTGGGTTTAGGAGCCTCTTTATCACATGTTTCTATGTTTATACACTGGAGGTCTCTGGATGGGTGGAGATAGATATAAGATGCAATTAGTGGTAACAAAAATATTAAATTTAAGAGATAAGAGGTTTAGCTAAAGTGAACTACATGTGATATTAAAATATTGTAGATTTATCATTTTTTAATAGGGTATCCATTTCCTTTCAACTTTCATGTCAAATAACCAAATATTTGTTTCCTCTAGGAGTACAGTATATTTTTAGAGTGCCTATAAAAAGTACTCACCTTCTTGAAAGTTTTTACCTTTCTGGTCAATTTTAGTTAGCTTTTTTTTGCTGAGAATTCATAAAAATAGATACTGTTTCATGTCAAAGTGAAAAGGGTATTCTACAAAATAATGTCAATTATTAATATAAAACCCCTTTCAATGTGACTCATTCAAGAGAATCATAGGTGTCTTGGTGGCCTCCTCACTAGTTTTTTTTAAAAGGACATTTGTGCATACAACAGACTTAAAGCCAGTTTCTGGAGAACTGAAGTGCCAGTCTCACTTCATAAGAAATATAGGGTGGTTGTACTTTTAAAAATGTACTGTCTCCTACTGAAGGTGTTCTACAAGAGTCAGCACAACAATCTTAAGACAATATTTTAGTTTACCATAAACACTGTTTCTGGACTTAAACATCTACCATTATATTTACATTCGTTCCAGTCAAATTCAGTGTAAACAGCTGCAAAACATAAAGATAAGAATGTATCTGAATGTTCGTTTCACTTGCTTTATTAAACATCTTTTCCCATCAAGTCCATTTATTTACATGCACATTTAATATCTTGAAGATTTTTGTGGAATGCACATTATCTTCAAATTAGTGTCAACTTTCCTTAGGTCTGTAATTTATTTCCTGCAACTGACTGCAATATCTGTTCTGCGATATTAATAAGTGTCTTAGGTCTTGCCCCACAGCACTTGAGTCATTCTGCCACTGGATGGCGACCTCGGACAATTTGGAAAAGTTCTTAGACGATCTATGCTCAAGACTGGAGGCCTACATAAAGATATCACAGCATAGTTGTGCAGATTTAGTCCATATTTTTGTTGCTATTGGGATTTATTGTGGTGCAAACATGAGATCTTGTCACTTTATTAAGGTACACATGTTGTTGGAGTGAACAGTATTTTATGTCAAATGTAGTTACTTGTGCTTGTACATGACCACATATGTTGAGTTTCACAAATCACAACATGCAGAACCAAAGAATCACTCCTCCAACCATGCCTAAAAATAACATACAGCTCACACACTCTTAAAACACATACCAGTCCTGCCTCATGTGCCTGACATCTATCAATAAGGTGCCATAAATCGGTACTTCTCAAATGTCTGTTTAAAAAAAAAAAGAAAAGTAATATGTTTACTTGGAGACAGATAAGGTTGATTATTTTCTTACACAAATCAATATTTGACTCTGTAAACTGTACAATTCAAAATCAACGAATGATAAACAGTTGTCTCCCACCCGCTACAGTTAGGCTATATTTAGACTAAAGTGATTAATGCATAATTTTAAAAACATTCAGGTTACATGATTATATTCTCAGGTAAGTACTGTACAACTGTTTTACATTTCCAGCTCAACAATGGGAGGTACAACACTGAGGAACTGCTTTGTTCTAGCTATGCACTTCACTGAAACTTTGAACTTGTGTATGCTGTTCAAAACACAAGGAGGGCTCTTTACCCAAAGGAAAAATGCCATAACAAGCAGCATAATTAAGAAAACAGAGCTCTAAAAATCTACATTTTTGGTGATGTGAAAATTGTTTCATTACCATAGACTGTATAATAAAGATTATTATACAGTCTATGTTCATTACTCCACTAAAGCCCTGTAGGGCTGGCATTTTTGATGGCTTAAACCACTCTGGTTTACAGTACCTCACCAAAGTAGTGTAAAAAGCTTTTTTTTTAAAGTTTTGATGATGTAAAAAGTTGTTTTATTGCAACTCGCTAGAGCACATTATAAAGTGCCATTTTTATTGCATAATAAGAAAAACGCTTCTGTGAGGGCTTTTGATGGCAAAAAAGAATAATATAACTTAAACTCTACAGAAAAAAATACTCAAAGTTTTTTTTTCTTTAGAATTTTTTACAATTTTGACAGCTTTTACCAACATGGCATCAAAAAAGCACCACTTTACTGCAACTCAGCAGAGCACTGTAGAAAGCTTTTATTTGCATATAAGGTAGCATTTTATTACTAGTAACTGGAGCACTGTAAAAGTGTCATTTTTGTGCAAAAAGTTCATCTGAGAAGTTGACTGTTTGCCTTTATGTAAAATCTTTTCAATTATTCTATTTAATTATTAGAATTATATGTGTAGGAATGGGCGATATACTGAGCTTGTTTTGATGTTTAATAAAATAATGTAAAATGTGAATATGAACAACTTGTTCTCAGAACAATTCACTTCCTCGTCATACTGTACATTCAGTTTCAATGCAGAATAATGTAAGATTTATTATAAATATCTAATGTGTTTAAAATGCAATTAGTTTTTGATAGACATTATATTTGGTCATTCATTCAGTACTATAAAACCATCACAATGGAAGAACTAAATCACAAAAGCACAGCAAAGGACAAAAACTAACAAAACTTCTACGTTAATATGAACCACAATGACGTTTGTAACCCCCCGAACTCCCATGGTGCAATGCAGTACAACAGTTCAGTCTTAGCCTGACTCCACAATCGCTACAATATTATTCACCATTTTGTTAATTAAAGTACTTAGGGAATTAGCCGTGTTTTAATAGAGGCCATGTTGGTGGTACACCATAGGGGGAAAAAGCCGAAAAAGCGACTTTTTAATGTAAAAAAGAAAAACAAATGGCACTCTTGGTTTTCCATACAGCGCTCGTGCTGTGCATAGGGTTACCAAGGCAACCAAAGTGGTAACGGGCATAACGGCAGCAGGTAGGACTGACCGGAGAGAGACGCGAAAGATGAAATTAAGTTGGCTTTCCTTAAATACGACCTCGTAATAGTTTCTGTCCGCATAAAGTTGTCGTAGCAGTTCTATTGAAGTTGAAGTAAACACTTCTACGGTGTCGTATTTTTCGGCTTCGCTTACTTGAGGTAAGGACGCGCTACCTGTGTTAAGCTAGTCTGTACCCGTCAACTGCCACATTAGCTAACCGGAGTAGTTCAGAAACAAGTGTTAGCCTGCGCGTTTGTCAGGCTGTCAGTATATGTGGGGGAAAATAGAAACAACAATAAACGATATAAGCTCACTATTGCGCTAAAATCCTGACAATAGTTGCTTTGTGAGTTCGGTGAAGTTCAAAATGCTAACTTGTCACTGTGTCGTGTGTTTTTCACAGTGTATTTGCATGGAGAGCAGAAAGCATGGCGGAGGGGGCTTTCAAAGACATCGATGAGGATAACATTAAGGCCGTTCGTCAGGTAAAGCCGGATAACTGATTGTAATTTAGATTTTTTTTTTTTACCCGTGTTTGGCGTGTGTGCACAGACCCACTAAATAATTTTCTTTTCCCCCCCTCTTTTATTGGACCCCTTTATTTTCTCTCCCCATCTATCCAAAGTGGCTTATCGGTTGTGTGGCTATTTCTGGAGTAACTGAAAAGTCGTGGACTGAGGAGCATGAAAAAGCCGTGGATCAATTTATTACAGACGTCTCCTTGACAATCATGGTGGTCTATATGGGTTCTTCTGGACTTTCAGTGGAGTACTCCGTGCCAAAGGTACAGCATACGTTGCTCGCCACTTTACATCAGTTCACTCATTTGAATCAAGTAGTTTAATATGCATGTGTTCACCATTTTTGTTCTTTAACCTTGTCTTTCCAGTCACTATTTGTGAAATCATGTGGCATCGCTGCAGTGCACTGTTCAAATAGCCCACATTGTACTGAAAATGTATTTTCTTGTATGTTACATTTCCGATTCATACTTCTATATAGAGAAGAGAAACATAGCAGCTATAGCAAGAAAAATGGTCAGGATTTCACAAAGTTAAGCAGCATTGTTCACCTTGTTTAAAAAGCTGAAGTGCTTGCTTCTACCCTCTGTGTTTCATTTGTTAATCCAACTCCCTCTTTGTATCGTTCATCTAAAATTGAATTTTATAGCAAGCGTGGGTGGAGCAGCTGTGCTATTTTATCCCCACGCCAGGAGCCAAAATCACAGCAGAGACTTTTGATGCAGTTATACAGTTTGGCACAGTGCGAGGCGACCCCCTCCAGAGCCTGTTTAATCACATGACCTGCTTGCATGCCCCCGCAATTTCCATGAGCACCTTCAGGGGCAAGGACAGCTACATCTGCAACATGCACTGCTTCCTTATGGGCCTTGCAGGTGGGTACCTCAGAGCAAAAGAGAGAGATAGGTCACTGTTATTACACTTAACACTTAAAGATTGCTATTGCCCAGAATCCTACATGCATTTGATGGAGGCAAAAGATGTAAATGGAGGACAAAGGTATTTATATACGCCATTGTACACAGATTGCATACTATGCCATGATTGTGTAGTAGAAAATGTAAAAAAGCACAAGACAGATGTTGACTTCAGTTGTATGCACAGGATGGCTGTGATAGCCTACATAAAGCTTCTCTTATCTACTTGTGGCCCTGCTGCAATGACATTTGTTTTTTCCAATGTTGTCCTCAAACAGATGAATTATCTAAGAGGTCTGGCAACACAATGCTATACATCCCAATGGAGGCTCTACAGTGCAGTCCTGAGGAGGCTATTAAGGACAAGAAGCTGGTGCAGAGAATGGAGAGTAAGTTCTTTATAGATGTGTATGGGTGATGGGGGTGGCGTTGCCTTTCATCTACTTCTGTAGGCTCGTCATATACCTAGACCTTGTGTTCAACACGATATTAAAAGTAAGGGATTTCTTTCATCATGCTTAGTGGTTTCCGCATAATACATACAAGTGATGGTATTTCCTCCCTCTGTCCGTAGTGCTTTACTCCAGACTGTTTGTCTTTCATCTTTATGTGTTCCTACCTGCATTTACCCTTTCCTCAATTCACTTGGTCTTTCCTTTGTAGTTGTCATGATCCACTGGACTAGTCAGATCAAGGAGCAACTGGATGCCCAAGACACATTGACAATTAGAGACGACTACGGTCCACTGCAGGAGATAGAATTCTGGAGGAGTCGCTCTGCTAAGCTGTTGGCGATCTGCCGGCAGCTGCAAAAACCGGGGGTCAAAACCATCGAGACCATCCTGAAGCTTGTCAGGTCTCCATATGTAGAGCGCTTTTGTGCACTGGCCAAGGAAATGCAGGTACAGAAAGTCTGAAAAAACAAAATATCTCTTAACAAAGTTAATGCACTTATGTCACTATTTTAATTAGCTTGTTGTCTCGAATGTTGGAAAATTTGACCCTGAATTCTTGTTAACATGACCAAACTATTCTAATAATCATTAATTTTATCGTCTTATTGTATGTGCTGCCCAGGATTGCTCTCTGCAGGCCCAATCAAACCAGAAATACCTGTCCATTCTGAAGGAGCCCTGTGAGGAACTTGCTACCCTCAAGCCAAACCAAATTGCCTCTAAGCTCAATCACTTTTTTAGTCTCATTCGCATCATCTGGGACTACTCCCCCCACTATAACACCAGTGAGCAGATCATTCGTCTCTTCCGTCAGGTACCTGGACGTTACTATCAAATTTATTTAATTGACCTCTTTTTGTCTGTTCCTCTGTTATTTCTATTACTTTTGCATGTGTGAACACTTTGACACTTTCATATTTTTTATTTATTTTTGTTGGCAATTTATAGATGATGATGATGATGATGATTAGCTAGATAACAACATGATGTGAGAATTCATTTGTAAATGAGCTCGACATCTGAATTAGATTGATGAGGCATTATCACCCCAGAAGCCCACTCCGACTCATCCTGGATTGTCAGACTCCAGAGTTGCAATACCCAGAGACTCAGTGCATAAAAATGAAACACCTGTGTGTTTTCATCACAGCAGATCTTCTCATTTCAGTTGACAGCTCCACTGGCAAAGGGGTAAAAGATGTGCAAAGTAGCTATGTTCTGATTCAGCATCGTTAGGTGCCTTGCTGCATGACTTGTGTTTTTCTCACTCGGGAATCCAGTGTCAAGTTTACTATAATTTTCCAATCAACGAAGGCTGCAGGATAAACGCTTTTGACTGAGGTGATTAAGCAAATACCAAAGACAAGGGAGAGAAAATAATAAGCCTAGTGAGTGATAACTGCTGTAGTGACCATTATGCAGTTACCTGCCTGTGTGTGAGTTGCAGCTGATGTTGTCTTTGTTTTCTTTACCAGAAGTCTGGTATTCTTTGCCTCCTACAAAGTGCAAAGTATAAATTCACTATGCCTGGTTGTTGGAGCAAGAAACACCAACAAAGATGCATTGGGTTAGTGTTATTATTTGTTATAGGAATGTTTGTTTTCTGCTGTGTTGCAGATTAGCAATGAGATCATTCGCCTGTGCTCCCAAAGCATCTCCTTGGACAAGATTTTTCAGGGCTACATGTTGTCCAGCAAGCAGAATCTCTCCGACTGTGTGCAGTGCTGCCTGTCCACGAAGGAAATCTACCTGCACGTGTCACACGTTCACCAGACGTAATGCTGTTTCACCTGTGTATTGACTAAAAGTAGAGACTCTTTCATCTGAATTCTTTTCAAGCCCTTAGTTCCCTAAGTAATGTGTTTGATTTCAAATGTTGCCATTTACTCCTTTAGATGATTTTAGCATAAAACTGAATCGATATTTATTTCAGACACGGTTTTGAAGTTGGGCAAATTTAATGGTGGTTTCAATGAAATGATAAATAGACCCTTGAAAGAACATGGTTAAACAGAAAAGCTCTGATTTTAAAGAGCTTTGGTGAAAGATGACTTCAGATGTTGGTGGTAGTTTGTTCCACGAGGCAGTGCATTTGAATACAGGTTGTTAAAACCAATCCCAAACAGTCTGGAGGATTTTTAACCCAGAAGCATAAAAAACTGTAGTGCTAATGTGAAAGAGAGCTTCATTTAATGAACCCTCCACTCCACTCATTTTTATTTCCATCTCTCTATCTCTTTTCTCAATCTCTGTCATCCCTCTCTATCCCTCCCTCTGTTTATACATCAGATGTTCTCCAAAAGGCTGGATCCTCGACCAGACAAGTTTCTTTGTGGTGCTTGATGCTTTCATTAAGAGGCTCGAAGACCTGCTTGAGGTGATTTTTTTTCCTTAGTCACACATTAACACCTGTATGCTGCTCTTGAGGATTCATAATGTTAAAACAGCTCCTTATGATCAAGACTATTTCCATGTGGAAATATTATGTATTGTTATGGTATGTATTGTTTGCCATTTGAGACATTACTTTCTCTTGTCTCAGGTGTGTGACTGCCAGCGTCAGTTTGCCCGTTGGGAGGATGGTCAGCAGAGTGATCTGCCACTCTTCCGTGGTTATAAGGGACCAGAGTTCACTCGCTCCCTCCTTAAGATAGAAGACAGCCTCCATCGTGGCCTGCAGACCCTGTATGCTGTTGACAAGGGCATCCTTAATGTCAAAAACACCACATGGTCCAGTGAATTCAAAAGGTGGATCTTTGTCTGTAAACACATTCAAATTAATACTAAATAAGTATTTTGCATGTCTTAAAAAATCTAAAAATTTGTTATGTTGCATGTAAAAGCCATGGAAAATGAATTATCATGATGCAGCTGCATCACAAGTTGATGTTTTTCTACCTCACTACACAAAGTTATGAAAAAAACACCCAAAAACAACAGAAAGCATTTAGTTACCAGGGTAAGCCAAATTGTCTCAGAACTGAGTGAAGTATGGGAAGTGCATTCTGGTATGACAGATCACGGAGGTTTCACTGTCAGCATGTTTAATGAGAGACGGCTCCGTCACACAAGTTGCTCAGGTCGCGTCCTAACAGCCCCTTAAGAACGTAAAACTGACTGAGACCAGCAGCCCCATTTCGTACAGTAAATTTTTTAAGTGAGAGTTTTGCAATTCTGGATTAAGATTGAGGATATTCAACAAGGTTGCATTTCAGATATGTGCAAAATTTAATGTCTGTCTCGCTCCCACTGCCCCCCTTTCACCCATTTTCACTCCACCTCCCTATCGCCCAGTCCAGTTGTGAGCAGGGCACAGGACTTGGCAGGAACCTGTACAGAAGGCAGAAGTTTCCCATTGTTGGGGACCCATCACTGTCATGTGACAGACGCCACGAATATAAAGGAGGACATAGGGCCTTTGCCACTGACATGATTGGTCAGTTACATAGATGTGGTGATCGAGGAGTTATGTGACTGGTAGCAACAGATGGTGCTTCTATTACTGAGTTAACAAGCACATTTTGAAATATAGCATAAGACTCCAATGAAAGCACCACAGACATCTTCTAAAAATACAACAAATTGTTCTTCTCATGTTATCTGTACTTGCTCTCTATCTTAATGTTTGACTTTAGCTTATCTCTTTGTCTGCTTCTGTAGATATTAGTGTAGGTGTTTTTACTCCTGTTTCAGTGTGTTTTTGACATATTTATCAGGTATTTTCATATATGAATATCTTCTTGTGCATCTGTGTGTGTGTATGTGTGTGTGTGTACACAGGTTTTGTGTATTAGTAAAAGATCTGGAAAGGAATATGCAGGACCTGATCAGTTCAGTATTTAAGACGGTGAACAAAGTTGAGGAGGGAGTTCTACTTCTGGACATTTTCAGGCCTGTGTCCACACGTGAGGTGTGTCTCACACACATTAAATGCATTTGCATTCTCAAGTTGCTTTTTTACCATTTATTTTACACATATTACTCAGTTTAGCATGTTGTGTGTTTTATTTTGTAATCCTTCATTCATAGTTTATATGAGGGATTTTTGGAAAACTAACTATTATTCACTAACATGAATGAACATGAATGAAGTACAAAAGACATTCTTCCAGGTACTTTCAGTTCAATTCAGTTTTATTTGTATAGCACCAATTCACAACATATGTCGTCTCATAGTACTTCACATAGTGAGGTAAAGACCTTACGGATTTTAAACAATGAACAGAGAACCCAACAATCCAAAGTAGCCTTTGGATTTCTGATGAGCAAGCAGTCGGTGACGTTGAGAAGGAACCAAAAAAAAAAAAAAACACCCCTTGAACAAGGAATGGGAAAAAAATCCTGTAGATGTGTAGATCCAGAGACACCTGCAGAGAGAACAAGTACAAGACCTGAAGGGAAACACAGAGTTAGTGAATGTAATGGTGATACACAGCTGTATGGAAGAAAGAGAGAGGAGAGGAGAGAAGCCCAGTGCATCATGGGAATCCCCATGCAGTGTAAAGCTAAAACAGCATAACTAATTGACGAATCAGGTGCTCCTGAACAGCCCTTTTAAATTCTATCCTGAATTTTACAGGGATCCAACGAAGAGAAGTTAATGTAGGAGAAATGTGATCTCGCTTACTAGTTCCTGTCAGAACTCAAGCTGCAGCTGGAGGTTTTTAAAAGAAGTATTATTAAATTATATTGGGGCATCCCATTAATAGGTAATTACAGTAGTCCAGCCTAGAAGTTACAAATGCATGGACTAGTTTTTCAGCATCACTCTGAGACAAAATGTTCCTGATTTTTACGATATTACGTAGATGAAGGAAGGCTGTTCTACAGATTTTCTTCATATACAGGTTGAATGACATCCTGATCAAAAATAACTCTATGGTTCTTTACAACCAACTACAACAACCTCAGCGTTATCTGAATTTAAATGACGAAAATGCGACCCTACAGAGGATTAAGCGGTGTGTAGATAATGATTGGATGGATGTGTTTAGTCTTTAACATTATTAATAGGAATTAATCATTTACCTAATAATCATTAACATCCCAAGTTCATATAGATTTCAGGATCACAATTGGACATTAAGACCTATTAAAGTCACTTCTCAGCACTAATGTTAATAGAGAAGTGCCTTTTCTATCACTTAGAGCAGAAATACTTCCTAAGTTGGGCTTAGTGTAGTTCATCTTAATTATGTTGGATTTGATGCTCTTTGACAGCACACAAATTTCTCTCAGTTTTCAGTGTGAGTTGCACTCAAAACAGGGCCGAGTTAAACTCTAGTTCTCTATTTTCTTTGCTGCCAAAGTTCGTCTTTCACCTGCTTGTCTTTTCTTACTTTGATATTTCATTTACTCCTTCTCAGTTTTACGATGTTCTCTGTCACAGGTCATTAGGCGCACCACAGAAGAGAAAGCTGATGAAGTGTACAACATCGTTGACAGGGAGCTCAAAATGGTAAACAAGGTGCTGAACCAGGGGATGAGGTCTTGGCCTGACCATATGCCCTGGATGGCAGGCAAGGTTTACTGGATGAGGGCTCTCAAACATCGCTTAGATGCACCAATGGAGGTGAGTCCCCTCTAAGTTTTGGTACACATTGGCTACCTCACACCATCACGTAAGGAGGGTCCAAAGAAAAACTTGAGGCCCTTCATCATTCTTGACCTCTTTTCTTCCCCTCCAGGTGCTTCAAAAGGCCTACTTCATGCCCGAGTCACACGTCCGCAAGCAGATATTTTCCGACTACGGCCAGATGGTCAAGGTTTTGGAGGAGATGGAGAGGAAGCACTTCAATGAGTGGAGCCAGAAGTTAGATGGACAGTGCTTCAAGAAACTGGAGCAGCCACTCATGGTGCGCTCCAAGATCAAGATCCCCATGCTGGACATCAACTTTGACAAGTGGGTCAAATGTAACAAACACACAAGCATGCACAACTCACACACAAGAGGCACAAGACTTTAACTCTGCACCGAAACCACACGAGAGGGATGAATTCTAATGCCTACATTTGAAAATGCTAGTAGGCTCTTATGCAGTATATTTTTGTAAAAACTACTTGGTTGCATACAAACATAAAGACACAAACATATAAATGTGTATACAAATGACATATTTTGGTGATTTTTGAGATGAGAAGTAAAAACACGCTGCAGCAAACACACTGTAAAAATCTCTTTAAAAGTTACTGTTGCTTTTCATTTCATGAGCTTCAGAAATAGAGAATAATTAGTAGTAATTGTGTCATGCCAAATGTTTGGGCAGTCTTCCACCTTCATAACTTACCCTTTAGCAGATATCCCAGTTTGCAAACCTTTTTTTGTGGCCAGTTAAAATTTTAATGTTTTATGAATTTTCCTCCTTGCAGATCACTTGAAGTTAAGATCACATTAGGAGATGTTTTTATGATGACTTGCACAAACAGCATGTTTGAGATCTCCCTACAGACTCATTCTCCTGATATACTTTGTGTTTTTCATGTGTGTGTGTGTGTGTCCAGCAACTTGTTGAATTGGTTTTCTGAGATCCACTACTGGGAAAAACTGAAGAATGAGATCCCCCAGTGTGCTTCTGACATTTACCAGGACAGGGAGGCCCTGATAGACCTGAGGGAGAGAGTCGTGATGCTGGTCCAGGGCTACAACAGGTCTGGCACACACACATACAGTCACACGTGCACACACATACTCGTGCACACGGAATAAAGCCATTATATACAGCCATTTTGGATTTCACGAGCCTGAAATATAGTTATATTGTAATCATATGAACTATTGTAAATTAACTTCCTTTTGTGCTTTAGAATTAATTACTCCGCCGAGGAAACGTAGCCCCGGCAGAGTTATTTGACGATCAGTGTTGGTTTGTCTGTCTGTTAGGAACATTACTCAGAAACGGATTTAGATGAAATTTTCAGGGAAGGTCAGAAATGACACAAGGAACAATTTATTAGATTTTGGCAGTGATGCAGCTTATAGTCTGGATCCACAAATTTTTTTTAAAGATTTCTGTATCATTAATAATGGCACGGCATCACTGTAACCATGACAACAAGTAAACACTACATCATCTGCCTGCTAATGATCACATGATTGCGATCCTACTACAGATCGACCACTCTGGACTTACTGGGACTTATCCCTTGGAAATGACACAATGAATGAGCAGCCTTTGACGGAGTACTGCGCTCTGAGTGCTTTTTTAGTTGAAGATGAGATTATCATTGTGTACGTTAGGCAACAGTCACATGAACTTTTTGTATGGGTGTGCGTGTGGTGATTCACTTGATTTTAACAGTAATGGATAGTAAGAATCTCTGGCGCTCTAGATAAATGTCATTTTGAGGTAGAAGGTGAACAGGAATTCCTTGTTACTTGGTTTTTGTGTTCTGCATATTGCATTGAAATATTCAACAGTAATCTTTTTTGACTTTGCTGAATCAAATAATCAGATACAAAGTGTGATGGTTATTTTTACAGCTGTTATGTAGGATAGAAAATAGGCTACTTAGTCTTTTTTGCAGCCGTTTTTTTTTATTCCCTTAGCTGACAGTGTACTGTGGGACTTTATGGAAGATTCAAAATCAATTTACACACCTACGTGTTGAGAAACACACACAGACAATTAAATTATTATTGAAACCAGACAAAGATCCTACGCTTCCCTCTAGCTATCGACCTCTGTCACTAATCAACACCGACATCAAAATTATCTCAAAAGCTCTCGCCTCTAGGCTGGAGAAAATCATCCCGTCAATAATTCACAGCGATCAAACAGGATTTATAAATGGCCGACACTCCACCAACAACATCAGAAGACTTCTAAATCTAATCTCTTTGACGCAACGCCACAACAAAGAAGCTATTGTTATGTCACTGGACGCAGAAAAAGCCTTTGACAAAGTCAATTGGTCCTTTCTCTTTGCTGTGCTCCACAAATTTGGCTTCGGAGAATCATTTATCCAGTGGGTATCAGCTCTGTACAACTCACCCAAGGCTACAGTCACCACTAATGGGATCACTTCACAAAGCTTCAGTCTGCAAAGGGGAACAAGACAGGGATGCCCACTCTCTCCCTTATTGTTTGCGATCTTTATCGAACCATTAGCAACAGCTGTACGTCAGAACACCGATATCAAAGGTATCTGCGCTCTGGAGTCTGAACATAAAATCAACCTATACGCAGATGACATTTTACTTTATCTACAAGAACCCAAAACTTCAGTAAAGGAAGTATTTAACCTCATCACAACCTTCTCGCGTCTTTCAGACTACTCCGTCAACTGGTCAAAATCAATTATATTACCTTTAACAGAAAACTCGTGGAAGCCCGCAGCCCAAAACTCGCATTATTCTTTTCCTACTGGCAACATCAGATATCTGGGCATAAATATTTCCTCCAAACTCTCAGAATTAGTTCACCTGAACTTCACTCCACTTTTGGACAAAGTCTGTGATGATCTGAGGCGTTGGAACAACCTCCCCATCTCCCTTTTGGGACGAATAGCTACAGTCAAAATGAAAATATTACCTAAAATCAACTATCTTTTCTCCATGATTCCATTTAAACCCACATCAAAGTGGTTCCAATCGTTAGACTCCGCTATTGGTAAATTCTACTCAAAGAATAAAAAGGCTAAAATCAGCTTGACTACCCTCCAGAAGAATAAATCCGAAGGGGGACTGGAGGCTCCCAACTTCATGTATTATTATTTATCCAACCAAATACAATATCTCACCAAATGGATACATCCACATGAAGAATATAACTCCTGGCTAGAACTAGAACAGTTAGATTGTAACCAGATCAAAATCTCTGACCTTCCCTTTATCTCTTCTGCTCTTAAACATCACTCCTGCTTCAAGAACCCTATGATCGCTTCCACCTTGTCTGCTTGGTGGAAAGCACTGGAAATCACAGGCTCTCAATTAAAACCCAGTATACTCTCCCCAATCTGGCACAACCCTGATTTTGCAAACAACAAAATAGCTCTTTATTTCAGCACATGGGCAGAGAGAGGAGTCACTCACCTCCATCACCTTCTGGATGATAACACATTTAGGACATATATAAACTTATTCCAAACATTTGAAATAAGAAATGGAAATTTTCTTCAGTACCTACAGGTAAAGAAGACTATTACAAGTAGAATTCCATCGCTTCAGACTACTTTACAGCCAACGGATTTACAGCCACCTGAATTTGTCGACTACATTGTGAAACTCTCTCCAAGAAATAAGAAGAATCTCTCAAAAATTTATAGTTTACTCTCAAAGACACACTCTATACACCTACCAACTCAAAAATGGGAAAAAGACGTATCCAAATCTTTTGACTCTGATTTTTGGACCCAAATCTGTGAAAACACATTTAAAATGACTAAAAACACCAACTTACAATTGATCCAATTTAAGGTGCTTCACAGAACACATATAACACAATATAAACTGTATAAAATGGGCTTCTCACGCTCAGACACATGTACGCAATGCACCCAAAACATGACGGACACTTACTTTCACGCTCTGTGGCTTTGTACACCCGTCTATCAATTCTGGGTAACAATCACACAGAAACTCTCCAATATTTTGGACTGCGGGATTCCACATTCCCCGACCGTTTGCCTAATTGGTGATCTAACGCAAACAGCCCTTCCAGACATTCATATCCAACCCACACTTGCAGCTATCGCCATTGCCAAAAAAACTATTTTAGTTAACTGGAAAGATAAGAAAGCCCTCAACATCATCCATTGGCTGAACCTCCTCACAGAACACATTTCACTTGAGAGAATATCTGCTATCAGAAAAAACCAATTGGATTCCTTCAAAGAAAAATGGTCTCCATTTATTAAATCAATAAATATTAACCTATAGCCTCCGCTTGTATGTGGGCGTATGCCACTTCCCTCATAAAATTGTAATTATTATTCTGTCTGTGTGTATGGTCTGACTTCTGTCTGCTTTATTTCAGTTTATTAACCCTCTACCTTTTTAAGTAGGATGGCACCATGGACTTCAAGGCTGTGTGCATGCACTGGTGGTGTCCCTTCCCTATTGCTCTTGGGGTCGCTCTCTGGCTCTGCGGGGCCAGCGTGGCTCGGGCCCCTCTGCCTGGGGGTGGGTGTCCCCGGTGTCTCTCCCTTCGAGCCCTGGGTCTGCTGGGTTTGTGCGCTCTCCCGGGGCCTTGGGGGTGGCGGCGGCTGGTCTCTTCTGGGGCGCCCTGGCTGGCCCTGGGGTTTGGGGTGGGTCGGCCCTCCGGTCGCTCCCCTGTCCCTTCCTGCTCTGCTTCCCTCCTCCTCCCTCCTCTCCTGCCTGGCCGCTCGTCCTCGTCCCTCTCCCTCCCCTGGGGGGGCTGGGGGCCCTCCGCTGCCTGGGGGTCTGGCATGGGGGCCGGGTGGTCTCTCTGGGGGGGTGGCTCTGGCTCATCCGGGCACAGGCCTTGGTACTTGCCTGTGTGCCGCCACTGGAGATAAGTTTCTGCTGGCTGGGGGCTTCTGTCCGGGCCCGGTGCTGTCCTTGGGTGTGGTGGGGTGGGTGGGGTCTCGGTGGTGCTGCGGGGTGGGTGCCCTGCATCCTGGACGTGCCGGCTCCGGGGTGGGCGTGGGGGCTCGTGGCCCTCGCTCCCTGGTGGTGCGGCCTGGTCCTCCCTCCGGGGCAGGGTGCTGCATGCGGCTGGCCCGTGGTGGGGCTACGGCGTCTGCCGGGGCGCTGCTCCAGCGCTGCGACTTCTGGGGGTTTCGGTGCTGGCCGGGCCGGTCGGGTTCGTGTGGGCCCACCTCGGCCTCTTGCCTCCGGGCTCTGGGGGCCCTCTGCATCAGTACCGGTGGTCTTACTACCTGTCTCCCCCGCTGCTCTCTCCTCATGGGCCGGATCCACACCAGACTGCCTCTTACTGTGCACTTCACATACTTCACACATCACTGTATATAGTTACTCTTAGGCACATATAGGGACACAACAGCTAGGGCCCCGAGAGCAGGTGGGGGCAGGAACGATGGGCTCTGTGGTGGGGCGGATGGCAGGGCTCTACGGCCTTGTCTCTTCCCCATCACCCTCTTGCTTGCCTCCCCTGCTCTCTAATTTCTTTTTAATGCACCACACACACTCACACCTTGGGGGTAGGTCTGGGACGGCTCGGGGAACTTGGGCCAGGGTAGGCTGCAGAGTAGCCATCCTCTGTGGTCCTCTGGCCTGCCCCCTGGACGCCTCGCCCAGCCTCCCCACTTTTAATGCACCACATGACACTCAGGGTTACACTATCACGGTGCAGGGATAATGTCTCCAGTCTGGGATCGGGAGACATATTAATAGGGAGTAATTGGGGGATTTCACTAATATGGCCTCGCTGGTGGGACCCGGCCCCCTTATGGCTATGGGGTGGCGGGGGTGGACCATCATCCATGTTGCTGTGGCTGGGGGGTCCCCGGGACCTGGGGGCTGTGGTCGGGGGGGGGTTCTCCTGCGTGCCCGACGGGTCCGGGCAGGTGCGATGGCTCTTGGTGGGCTGCGGGGGCTGGATTGGCCGTCTTGGTGGGCGCTGTGGCTGTGCTGCGGGCTGGTGGCATGTGGTGGCTCTGTCCCGGTGGGTTGTCAGGGCGCATTGCGGGGGGTGGGGGCCCTGGGTGTACTGCGCTCGCCTGGGGCCTGGTGCGGGGGGTATGCGGGGTGCCTCCCTGTCGGCGTCGCCGGGCCCCACCACACTGTCCATTTTTACTCTCTGGACTCGCATCGGGTCCCGGCTCCGATTTCCTCTGGCCGGCTCCCGGTGGTGGCCTGCCTTGTGATGGGCTGGTTGCCGCCCCTTCGGTGGGCCGCTCGGCCCCTGTGTCTGGCTTCCTGGCTGTGTGGGGCCGTTGGCCCCCTCGGGGGAGGGAGAGGGGATGGGGGGTGGGCGGGTCGGGTGGTGGGGTGGGGGGTTCGGTGGGGGCTGGGGTGGGCGGGGTTGGGGTTTGGGTGGCGGGTGGGTCCTCGTGCCCCGGGCCGCCTGGGTTGGTCTGGGCGCGCTGGGGGTGTCGGTAGCTGCTCCCTCTTGTTCTCTGGGTCCTCGTCGTTCACGGTGGCCCCGGTGGCTCTCTGGGGGTGCCACCCTGTGGCTCCTACTGCCTGGGGGGGGGGGGTGCCCTGTTGGCTTGGCCCTGCCTTGCCGTGATTGCTGTTCTGGGCTTCGGGGTTCTTCACACTTGCATGTTTGATCAGGTCTCGCCAGCTACTGCCGAGTCCCATTTCAGCAAATGATGGGTCCCGCCAGAATGTGCTGAGAATCTCTCCAGTCTCTACCCTAAACTCATTCTCTCTCGCACTAGCATCCTCTTCTGGCCTATTCTATTCTATTCTATTCTATACTATCAAGACACACACAATTATGGTGCTCAGTACCGTTTGTTCATTTATTATTGAATCTCTTTTTCTTTTGTGTTGGTTTGGTTTTCTTTTCTTTTTTCAAATTTTTATTTTTTTTTTTCTATTGATGGACAGTTAGTAGTTGGGCATAACACACCACCTTACAATCTTTAATTGCAATAGCAACGCCTGTTATTTTCTATCCCTGTTCATCCTGTTCGTCCTGTTCGTCCTGTCCAGTCTTTGTTTCCCCCACACATCACTGAGGTGTAGCACTGCCCTCCCTGGCTTATAATAGGGAATTCTAATAAAGAAGGTCTGCTTAGCTTTCAGGGAGGGCCGGTGATGGTCACACACATGCACTAAATATTAAAATATTTGGTTGCAAGACTAAAATATGCATCAATCTCATATAATGTTGACTCCCCTTTTGTGGAGTTAAACAATGAGAACAAATGCAGACAAAAAAAAAAAAAAAAAAAAAAAGTGTACTGTGGGACTTTATGGAAGATTCAAAATCAATTTACACACCTACGTGTTGAGAAACACACACAGAGACTCAACAGTGTTGACAACTGTTAGATAATATTGCTCATTACACTAAGATTCAATGATACATAAAAACACATTTAGCTAACGCTCCTTTGACTTGTGTGTCTGTGTGTCAGGATCGTAGAAATGCTGTCTCCTGAAGAGCTGGGCCTGTTTCAGCAGAGAATTGATTTCATTGATAAGAAGATTGAGCCGGGTCTGACCAGCCTCAAGTGGTCGTCTAAAGATGCCTCTAACGTCTTTGTCCGTGACTGTCTCCTGCATGTTGACAAGGTTGTAACATGAAAGTCATACTTTACAGTTTCTGCCTTTTAAATTCACAGTGATGTCTGAGTTTACGTTAAAGAAGAGACTGAATGGAGGTTTCTTTGGCTTTACTTGCTCGTAACAGTTACTTCAATTTACTTAGAACAATGAACACAGTTTTGATGGAAGTATAGGGTATAACAGTGGAAGATTATACTGATTGAGCAGCTCCTCTCTCTCACTCCAGGTTCAGGCGATAGTTGACGGTTACAAAACATCCAATCTGTCCATCTCCAGCCTCTGTCGCCAGATGACTGAAGCATTGTTGGTTAGACTGGATGGAAAGACTGTGTACAGGTAACAACAGACAAGTGATTTTTTTCATTACTTGGCATCTACAGTAAATACACAAATACAATGAATTCATTCTAAGCAACTTCATTTGACATGTTTTATATGTTTAATCCTCTGTGTATGTAGTGTGTTTGTTTGATTTTAAACCTCACAACGTTGTACTGTAGGCACCTGCAGTTTGAGAATGACCAGAATGCTCACCAGCAGCGCCAACTCCAAATACTGCGTTCAGCACACAAGGATATTGCTGATATCTTGACCCGGATCCATAGCGTCTTTGCTAATGATGGACCTGGCGTATGTGTTGTGTTATTCATGAAGTATTTGTGTTCTGTTCCGTCAGAAATTTTCAAATAATGTAATCCAGAGCTTTAACAAGATAAATATTTTAGATGTAGCTCATGTGATGTCTGTAAATCTGCAAGGCTGTGATGGTAGCTTCAGTGGTTTAGAGCTTTAGGTTGAAAATTTCCAGATAAAATAGAAAAAAATGTTGACCCACATAACTAGTAGTTGAGCATAACTGAATTTTGAACTCCAAATAATTGTTTGGGTACAGTTTATTTTTCTTCCATATTGAGAGACAGATTTTTTTTTAAAAAACCTTTTGCATGTTTAGTTTGATGAGAGGCACAGCCCAAGTTTACACTATTGGGTTTTGTGTGTATTTTTTTTCTGTGATGTTTAAGGTCCAGGAGCACTGGGTGACCTACACAGAGAAGGTGGACCACATGGTAGAGGAAGCTTTCAGAAATAACATCAAGCTCTCTATGAAGAAGTTATCCAGAGCTATCATTGGCAATAGCAAGGCATCGCCCAGTCCCTTGTTCAAAGTCCTTGTGGCACTGCGACAAACTTCTCCCCAGTCCAACACAAAGGTACCAACAATCCTTTTTAATCCTTTTAGGTCATGTGATAATGATTTTCATTATGTGGAGACATATCAGCATACGTTAGTATTTAAGTATATGAAAGCAATGACAAACTGTATTACATACAGGCACAGACACAGTCTTCCATCCTGTCATTGTACTGCAAGGTTAAGTGCTTTACAGACTAAGATTCCCTTGCAAACATGACAACACATAATATTTATGGTGTAATCGGACAGGGAAATGGCTGCATGTCCTTCTCAAACAGCATAGAGCATGTGCACACAAAAATAGGCACACATGAACCCTCTCGAGGTTTTTTAGTTGGCTCCAACAGGCCTATCTGTTAGGTTTCTCTGGCCTAATCTCTCTGGCTGGCCTTTGACCTTTTTTGTATGTCATAAAATGAAAAACTTCGAAGTAAGAAAATATCTATTTTGACAGGTGGAGTTTTCCCCATCTCTCGGAAAACTTGCTGAGATTGTGAATATTTTGCCTCAGCTCATCCGTATGGTCTCTGAATTTAAACGGCTCCCTGAACTTCTCTCCGGCAAAGAGTCTCAGGGGAATCCCATCCACGTCGTCATAGGTTAGAACATTTACATGTATACAGTGTGTATATGTAACCATGCCTGTGTGTGTGTTGTCCTGCTGTTATTTGTGGTCTACTTTGATCTTCCAGAGCAAGATGAAGAGATAAAAAAGATTCAGGCTGCTGTTGCTGCAGAGATGACAACCAATGCCAGCAATCTGCAGACCTATTTGAAGACTTGGGACAAATACAGGAACATCTGGGAGACCAACAAGGACTCCTTCATACGACGCTACCAGAGTCTTAACCCACCAGTTTCCTCCTTTGATGCTGATATACATGGGTACCATGCAATACTGTGCATTTGATTCTTCAGGAAATTTATTTCAAGTTTCTGCTTTCTTTAATGGAGTATGCAGATGTATTAAACTGTAACTCTGTGTCATGTCCATCTCCGGTTCACTCCCAGGTATGCAGAAAATGCAAACAGCATCCAACAGGAAGAGACAGTGTTTAACATCCGATTTGTCAGGCTGGATTGTTCACCGCTGAAGTCCTCCTTGGTGCAGCACTGCAATGAATGGCAAACCAAGCTCACTAAGCTTCTCAGTCACATGGCAGGAACCAGACTAAAAGAACTTCAAGCCTACATGCAAGACAACGCCAAGAGGTGAGGAGTCAAATGAAAGAAGTTTTTTTGAGAGGCATTTTTTTTGTCACAGTGGCAATGTGCCGTCATGCTGCTATCTGTTATTCCGTGACTCTGTGACTGTTACTCTGTGTAGATTCGGTCTTGCTAATTTGATAACTCAAGAACGATGCCAAATAGAAGGGTTACACCACAGGTACCCCTTAATGATTAAATAATTTGATTCAGTTTACGTTGCTTGAATATGCAAATTGAATTAATTCATGAAGGAGCACTAATTTCCCAGAAATTTGTGTAACTCCTGAAGGATCACATATTGTGCCCCTTTTCAACAAAATCATGAAAGTCTCACATGTCCCCACAGTATGTCTATTAGTTTTTCTGCTCAAAATGCTGTAAAGATGGCTCATTTCACCATGACTGCATAACCCCTGGTTTGAGGGCTGGTTTGCTCTTATAACCAATGAGCTGCTGCTGTTTGCGCCCCCTTGTGGAAGAACAGACCGTCAGCTGGAGCTGTCAGTCAGTTTGAGCTGGATGACTGCTGGTTAGTTAGGTGATACACAGCACCAGGGTTGAATTCTTACTGAAATTAAAGCTCCTCAAAGTCCAACAACCACAAAACACAATGAAAATAAGATGTTTTCCCAAAGACTGCAAAAATGGTTTCAGAATACCTCACTTACGCCATTATTATCAAATAGAAATTTGTTGTGTGTGGCATGCTGTGGTTCAAGCACAGTGGGTTATCCAGCCTACAGCTTGAGCAGGAATTACCACATGATTGTCAGTGCTTGTCCTCCTAAAGCCCACAGAACCGATATCTACAGGCAAGCTACAGTTTTTCACAGTTTTAAACACTGTAACAAGTGTGTCCCATGTGAGAAAAATACTAAAAGCACTTGATGCACTCTTTTCCTAATGATGCCTTAAAACAACATTCAGAGCTAAGCATATCCTGAAATACTCAACAGCCTGTAGCCCACCAGTGTAAAAGAGCAGTTGTTGGTAGTAGGGCACTGTAGGCTGGTTTTAGATGTACAGGTCATGTAGGATTCATGTAGGATTCAAAATTACAATTACTGTAGAGCTTTCTCACATATCATTCTTCCCTTTTATTTTATTTTTAATATACTGTATTATACCAGCCTTATTCTTTTTTAGCCTAGCATATAAATATATCAATATCATGTATACTGTTTAATCAAATCCTGTGTTTTATGCACAGTAGTAGCGGTTCGAGATGTGCTTCATCAGTGTGGTTCTTCCTCGACACCTTAATGTATATTTTTTTTATATTTTTCATCTGATTGTAACTGTAAACTTGATGTTTGATTCTACAAATGTGCCCCCAACAAATCATTTGAGCTTGAGTGTGCCATGTAGCCTGCAGTATTTATTTTGCAGGTCATCTAGCAGGTTATCCATATTAACACAAAAGTGTCCCAACTCTAATAATGCTTGGGCACAATGCTACAAGTGTAGGTATACAAGGAAGTGACAGTAAGTTTTTGCATACACTGTAGTTGGAGTACCAACTCTTTCTGTTAAATAAACAGTGTGATTAATTTCACCTATGATTGCTTCAGTCACTGAGGGAAAAAGAAGATGACGGGAAGATCAGGAAGAGAAATGTGTTGCGCTAAAGGTGTTCTCACTCTTTGTTGTGTTTGTTTGTATGTGTATGTTTAGGACCCAGCAATCTCCCCAGACACTGAAGGAGCTTGGTGAGAGCCTAAAGCTCCTGGAGACTCTCCAGGGCAAGTTGGCCAAGACAGAGGCTCAGATTCCTGTCATCCATGAACAGTTTGCAATACTGGACAAATATGAAGTCCCAGTGCCACAGGCTGCAAGTACCTTGCACAACAACAATAAACACATACCTATATGCATATAAAGTGAACTGAGTGTTATATACAACTAAAAATGACTTTACTACTGTGTTTGCATTCCTGTTTTCTCTGAAAGAAGGTACTTACTGCTGCTGTTGTTATTGCGCTTCTGTTTGAAATGATTGTGACAAATCTTCCATTTACTCATTTGTTGTAAAGTACTAGATCATACTGTAGAACCAAGAACTTATAAACAAAAATACATCTTTACCAGCTTGTGAAATTGTTCTGATTCCCTGAAGTCAGATAAAGGAATCCTGTTTGATGTACCCTCAGGTGCAGGGAATGCGTGATGCGCTGAATGAAGAGTGGGTCTGGTTCCAGCAGATGTTGATTGACAGTGACATCATGCTACAGAAGCAGAAAGAGAAGTTTAGGAACAACCTCATCTCCTCCTCTGAAGAGTTAAAGAAGAAGATTGATGCTGCTGTGCAGGCATTTAACAACAAAGGTCCCACATTCTCTTTCACCCATACACTTAGCTGCATCATCACCAAGTGTATCTTCATCATGATTTGTGTGTCTTACTGTTGCTCTCCATTTGATTTTCTCTTTTTTGAGTCATTTTCAATCTATATGAATCTTTAGGAACAACACCTTTTCTCCAATCTTTTTCTGACCCGATTAATCTTGTAAACTTGGTCAATCATCGTCTCTTTGCCTTTTCTTTTTGGCTCCTATTGTATCCCTTCTGATTTTTTTTAAAGGAACTACCATTGCTCCTTTCCCAATTTCTTTTACTTCCCGTCCATCTTGTTGTTATAGGGTGATGTAGATAAAATGATCTACAAGCAAAATGAATTTTATTGTGTCTATATTGTGGCATTTATTGAAAATCCAGCAGCATTTGTTTATAAAATAGTGGCAATTGCATTTTTTTTCTAATGCCATGAAATAAATACCTGAGATAAACTAAGGTGCTTGGTAAGATTAATGCAAAAATCTGTAATACTGTAATTTTAAAAACTTCAAAAAGCAGTTGACGAAATGTTCTTACAATTCCTAGTAGCACAATTGGAGATACTACTTGTTTAGAAATGGTCTAACTTAATCTTCTTTGTCTGTGCATATTCCAACCCGAGTGGATTGGGAGAAGTTTATAATATACATTTCTGTCTAATATTTCATACATATGCAAATCTGTATCTGTTCTTGCTGACTACTATGATATAGTATGCAAAATGTAGTATATCTGCCCTTTGTTTTTGTGTTTGGACGTATGAATATGTATGTTTCTGTGTTATTTTATATGTGTGTGTGTATCTGTCAACATTTTTGGATTTACACATAAAGGTCCATTAAAAAGTACACAGAGCACAGAGTCGGCCTTGAAGCAGATTGCAGAGATTCGCAACCAACTGGAGATGTTTAAAAAGGAAGAGACTAACATCTTTGATGGGCTGGGCTTCTTCAAAATAGAGCAGCCTTCCTCCAAAACCATGCGGACTCTGGAGAAGGTCTGAAGCTGCACTACATTTGTACTCCTAACATACTGTAGCTTTTACAGATTACAGCATAGTATTTAGCAGTTAATCCAGAGAGGACTGTTGTGGGAATTGTGATGATAAACTATTACTATGACATACAGTTGTGCAACAAAGGTCTCAGTCTAAATTCTAATACAGAATATAGTGAGTTTTGAAAGGGATCATTTTTGTTGCATATACAAGGTGTATTGACATTGGTTTGTTATTTTTGCACGTTTCTTTATGTTATACAGGACATAGACCAACTGCAGCTGGTCTGGGACATCACAGTAGAATGGAATAACAACTGGAACATCTGGAAGCTTGGCCAGTTTGCAACGCTGCAAACGGAGAACATGGAGAACACAGCTCAGGACCTGTTCAAAAAACTCCACAAACTCCAGAGAGATCTCAAGGTCAGTTCTACCACAGAGGGTTTATTATAAAGATTCTAGCTTTCAGCTACAGCATGAAGTTAATGGTTCAGCAGTAATATATTACTTGTGGCAGTTTAGGTTTTATTTTAGAAAAACAATTTGTACTAAAATCTTATATCAGTCCAGTGCAATGTAGTAGCTGTATTTTGGTCATGGACTCTGTGGGAAGCACAACATAACACTAATAATTGCTTATAATGGACACAAAGTGTAAAGAGTATTTTATTTCGATTTCTGATCCACAAACTCTGCCTAAAATGTGCTTTAGTGGCAGACAAACCTACAAGAATTGTGCTGCTATCATTAAATGCACAGCTCTTTAAATATACCACTGAGCCGCTATCACATTTACATTACACAGTAGGGGAGACAGGATTTTTGTCTGATTTCAGGATAAGGAGTGGAGCATTTTAGATGTCACCAAGAAGAGGATTGACCACTTCAGGCAGATCGTCCCTCTCATTGCTGATCTGAGGAACCCAGCCATGAGAGACAGGTACTGACTAAAATTAAAGTAACTATGTATTTGAGTATATTTAGGAACTGTTGTCTCACAGTAATTTAAGACATGGCAGGAACATAGCCGGTAAGTAATTCATGCTTTAGGGTCCTTATTAGGAATAAGATGGGATGAATGATTTATGTGCTGAGTGTGTTGTACAGGTAAAGGTCTTAATTTACAGGTTTTAAAACTTGGACTAGAGAGTTGGGCAGTGTCTCCCAGAATAAGCTTATTACTGTAGTTATTCCAGTTATTTCCTCTTGGAGTTTGTTTCCCTGCTTTCTATCCAAGATCTTCATCTGAGACTTGTTTCTTTAAGGCACACTGTCCTCTATCTGGGAGGATGGTCTGTCATTGGATGCATACACACTGCCTGTAAAGATAAGCTTCCATTTTAGAAAACACATCCCATCATGCTTTGTACTGCCTGTTGTGTCAAAATTGCACTGCCAACATATATTTGTTTGTTTTAAGGATGACTTAATTTGAGAAGAAGCCAAAAGCAAGAAAGGGATAAGTTGCTGACATTATTAGGTTTTGGAATTACTGATGCAAATTTGAGAAGGAGCCTTCCTTGACTCACTGTGCTTGGGAAATAGATATAAATAGATATAGAATTGGGTCTGACGCTGAACTGTAAAACAACCACAGGAAAGCAGCAGAAAGGGAGGGGGGCGGGGGAGCAAAACACGCTATTTGGTGGGGGCAATTAAAAAGAAGCATGTGAGAAAGACGGCAATGAATGAAAGGTTGCAGTCACTTTGTGGTCAGCATCAACTACAGCTAAGTTACCTGGTCTCAAATGAAAGCACTGCTGCTGTGATTAAAAACAAATAGAAGAGTCAGGAAGTGTTAATTGGCACAGGTTCTGCTCTGTCTCCTCTCCTTCTATACAGCCTCCTTCTTTCTCCTAGCGTCATCTGTCAGTTATGTCAGTCAGCATGCTAATGATGCTCCTGCAGAGCATAGTGAAACATCTGTCATACCCAGATATCTCTATATGTCAGCACTCTACAAATATCCTAGTTTTGTAGACCTTTTAGTACTTTAGAACATCACTATCACAGAGTTTTTTGGTCATAAGGAGAGACATTTATGACCTTAAGATAAACCTCTCTTGTGCATTCCTAGATGCTATCAAATCTGCATAATCAATGTGTGAGGATGTAACATAATGTAAAAATGTTGTAGCTGTAGTTTATCTTTACAGTACCTAATTTACTGGCGGATTATCAGTGAAGAGGTATTGGCATGTAGTAAATATGTGACACTTAACTTGCTATTAGTCATCTGGAAGGTGCAAACATTCACCCTTACTTTTTCTTCAGCTGACCTGCAGGGTAATTTGAGACAAACACTAACCTTAATTTATATGCCACCTTTCTTTCAGGCACTGGAAGCAGATCTGTGAGGAGCTGCAGTTTTCTTTAGACCCAGCTAGTGCTGAATTCACCCTGGAGAAGATCGTATCACTGCACCTTGATGAATATGCTGACAAAATCTGTGACATCTCTGGAGCCGCCAGCAAAGAGCTCCACATTGAACAGGTTGGCCTCTTTTACTTATCTAGACTGGCCCTCAGTGGGCATTTTTGTAACTTTTTTGTCTCCTTTAATTCTAACTTGGGTCTTCCCTTGGAAGTGCATAAGCAAAGTCAGCAGTGTATGAGGCTGGCTCCCTTCCATCCTGCCTTCAGACCTGCTGTTCTCTGTTCAGAACCCACTGAGGTTACATCAGTGCAGTTTATGGCCAGGCCTATGCCCACAGAAGCACAGAGCAAATATGTGCTGTGCCTTTCATACAGTTAGCACTTGCAATCTGCATGTAATTAGGGGCTAATTTACTAAATCAGCAGGTGATTGTGCAGTTAGAAATTGGAACTGCATTCCGGGTGCTGTGAGTGAAGGGGAGCCTGAAACTGAAATGACTACAAGTAATTTGATGGGACTTAGCCAGCAGAGAAAAATGATTAACCTGTCAGATTCTTAAATTGAAATGCATTAAATTTCAGAAAAATGTTTCCTTCTTAGGGGTGTGCAGCCATGTCTGTTAGTTTTGATATTCCTGATATAACTGACTTTTACTTTATAGACATATTTGTGAGGGATTGAAAGGGAAAAAAATGAAACTGTAGAACAATGTGAAAAGCATATGAGTACAAAAGAATTCCAAGAAAGAAAAGTCATACTGTGCAGAGTCAAAAAAGAGTAAAAAGAAATGTTGTCATTATGCTAATTTCTAAATGGTTCTCCATCCTTGATGAAGGCAAGCACTAGGGATCAGAACTTCATTCATGGTTGTCTGTCATTATTATTCTAGTCGTATGTACGCATCATAAGGAAGATAAAAAAAGAGCAGAAATGTTGCCCTTTCATTTAATTCGTCTTAGCAATGTCTGCTGTCTATTAACCTTATTCTTTTTGTTTGATATTAAAGGGTCTAGAGGCCATTACCAAGACATGGGAGGAAATAGTCCTGGACATTGCACCTTTCAAAGATAAAGGCTTCTACTGGCTGAGGTGAGAATGGGAGCCTTTAAGGCAGAGTTAGACAAAGAGTTTAACAAGTTACAGCCATATTAGAGGCAAAAATTCTCTCCAACAGGAGGCTTTTTCAGACAGGTATTTAACAGTGCTTCGCCAGGTTGCGAAAGTGACAATGTTCTGTCAGACATAGGTCACTTTTGGTAATGTTGTACGGCACATCATGGCACATATTGCATGAGGCTAAAGTCTTCTTACTAGAACATGATAAATGAATGTGATCACGTTCCAGGGGAATTTTGCCATTTTTTGCTGTTTTCCAAACAATCATGTTTGCTTTAGCACAAGAGTTCAACAAAACAATTCTTTGATGCAGTCACATTTTTTTGAGTGTGTGCGAGGTTATGATGATCATTAAACTGTATTGGTGGCGCTCTAACTGGAACAGGCAGCTACAGTTTTAAGCACAGGGGTGGAAAGTAGTACTTTCAAAACTTCGATGTACTGTGGTATATGTGCCTAAAAAGTCTTCTCGTGGAATGCGAAGCACACCTACATGCACTGTTGTTTCCGCTCATATAAAAGACCGCATGTAGAACAAAACGCAAATCTGGAACAATCTGGACAATCTGACATATTATCGCCCTAGTTGACCTTTTTTTAAAATAATTTTTGGGGACATACCTGTCTGAGCACTGCAGCTACTGCAGCCTGCAATGTGTGACATTTAGGGAACATTGGTGAATTGTAGTATTTATCAATAAGAAAATGTTCAGCAAGTGATGTGTTTTTCCTGAGACAACAGGGGAAGTGCGACCAAATGAGAAAGGTGGTTGCATCAGTGCTACCAGTGAAAAAGTTTGTCTGGAGCCCTGTGTTGTGTTGCCTACTACACACAACAACGTCCTGCACTGGCACATCGTAATCTGGCCCCATCTATTAATGTGACTACATATAGGACAGAGTTGTTCTGTGTTGCAAGTAATACGCAAATATTACTAGGTCTAACCAAGTAAGAATGCTGTCGCCGTGGTTGTTAATACAAAGTAACGAGGATGCTATTTTAGACAAGAAGCTGATACGCTTAGATGTCATCAGATTAATCAAAAGGAGCCTTACCATCTTCAGTATGTCTTTATCTGCATCACTCGATCCCACAGTTCAGAATAGCTCACGAATGTCAACCTGTGATGTGTCGAGCTAACTGCTTTTTTTTTTTTTTTTTTTTTTTTTTTAAAAGTCAAGTACAGATGAATGTAATGCCACTGTGGCATCTCTGTATAGTTAGGAGCTTATATGAGGCTGAGACAAGAATGGTCTGCCTGGTTGAAGAATAAAGAAGCAAGTGTGTTTGTTTGTTGTGAGAGATGAATGAGCAGAGAAGAAGTGAGAATGCGCAGGCCATCTGCTGCATATACAAACAAACTGAGTCACACCTAAAGCACAGACTAATCAGCATCCAGACAGAGGGGGAGAGGCTGCAGTCAGCCACTGGCCAACAGTAAATTTGATGGAGAGAGGCAAGGAAGGAGGGAGACAGAAATTATTTTACAATGCAACACTAATACAAAGTGAGGATGAATGAGAGGGTATAGAAACAAAACTTGTCAAACATGTAGAAATAATAAAAAGCACAATAATAAACTGATATGTTAGAATAAGGAATATTAATAACTGCTGTCTTATATGCATATAATCACAGGTGATTTCAATAAAAATTTTTTAAACTGATTTTTTGTATGAGTCAGACCTGCTCTGGCTACAGCTCATTCAAAACTAACCACCAGAGTTATCTTTTTTTTTTTTACTTTAATGCAATGACATTAGTCTGGGGGTATCTGTCAAAACAGAGCGCTGATTCAGAAAAAGACTAAGATATAAGAAACTTGACCACCTTCAGAGAAATTTTCATTTATTTTATTTTGCAATCTAGGTTTCTACAGGTTCCTGGGAATTTTTTTTTTCTTAAATTTATTCATCATATAAAATCAAATGAAGATTGTTCACATTAAATGACTTTCCCCTAAAGCTAACAAGGAGGAGTAAAACGGAATATTACACCTTACGTTTGAGTATTTTTAAAAATAGCCAAAAAAATAAATGAATAAAAATAGTGAAAGGATTAAAAAAAACAACAAAAAAGACACAAACATGTTATTAACCGCAGAAATTATGCAACCTTGTTGGAGTATAAAAAACTGTACAGTTTTACGTAATAAGCAGAAATATATCTGCTCTGACATCTATTATAACCAGCCATTAGCAGTCATATTTTCCCTCCTCGTCTCTCCTAGGAGCACGGATGAGCTCTTCCAGATCATGGACGACAATCAGGTTAGTCTGTCCACAATGAAGGCGTCTCGATTTGTCAAGGCCTTTGAGCAGGAGGTGGACCTCTGGGTACGCCAGCTGTCCCATGTGCTGGAAGTCATTGAGATGATTCTTGATTTGCAACGTCATTGGATTTACTTGGAGGTACATAAAACACACTCACGCCAATGAACTACATATTCATGGTTTGATGGTTTACTTTTCATTGTCTGTGAATATTCATTGAATGAAATACAATTATTATCGTTTGCATGCCAAAGAAGGCCATCTGGCAATCCATTGATTGATGAAAGCACAATTTAGTTGGACTGTTGGTATACTGTTTTTTTTTGTTCCCTCAGAACATTTTCCAAGGAAAGGACATTAGGGAGCAGCTGCCTCATGAGTGCAAAGACTTTGAAGATGTTAGTTGTGTTTGGAAAACCATAATGGACCGTCTCTGCAAAGATTCCAATGCCTTAAGGGGAACACACCAGCCCGGTAGGACAACATACTTAATGTTTCTGTGTCAAGAATTTGTTGTTAATAAACCTACCACAATATCCGCTTATCTTTGATGTCTTCAGGCCCTAAAATACTTTTACGAAATGTCCGGAAGAAAATGTCTTGAATTCAAGACTGAAATGTAGGTCTTAAACTTGTGTTGTTCAATGTTAAGATGGTTTTCATGCACATCGGTGTGTTGATTCTGCAACTGTTTTGAAATGTGTCTCTTATTTCATCTGCATCCTCCATATGTGATGTGTCAATATAAAAACAAAAAGGAAGCATAAGGAGTTAAATATGCTTAGAAACAGACCTGTCATGGTGGCATTTATCAAATCAGACTTACAAGTCGTCTAATTTATAATAAAAAAGTCTTTGTCAGGGTCCTATACTGCAACCAGAGTGGTCGCATTTGAGATTTTTTTGAGACTCTGTGAGTAAAAATTTCAAGTGGTCGCATTGTGCGAGGGCATGATGATAATTAAGCTGTGTTGGTGTCGCTTGTGAAAAGCAGAGTGTAGCTGCATGTTGTGTTGTCCACTAATAGAAAAGATGTAGAAAAAGTCAGTTTTATCTTGGACAAATCTGAAACTACAATGCCCTAGTTTAACTCAAAATTATTTTTGGTCACACACCTGTCTGAGCACCGCAGCTACCAAGCAGCAGCTACTGCCACCTGCAGTGTGGGGCGTTAAGGGAACATTGGTAAATTGTAGTGTTTATCGATAAGAAAATGTTCAGCAAGTGATGTGTTTTGCCTGTGAGAAGGTGGAAGGTACGACCAAATGAGAAAATTGGTCGCACCGACGCTACCAGTGAAAAAGTTAGTCTGGAGTCCTGTTTTTAGAATTGAATAAAATCTTTGGTCAACTTTGTCTTCCAGGCTTGCCAGAGAAGCTCTCGAAGATGAGCGGCAAACTGGAGGAAATCCTGAAGGCCCTGGACATGTACTTGGAGACTAAGAGGCAGATCTTCCCAAGATTCTATTTCCTGTCCAATGACGATTTACTGGAGATCCTGGGACAGTCGCAGAACCCAGAAGCCATGCAGCCCCACATGAAGAATTGTTTCGACAACATCAAGAGCCTGTGCATTGAAAAGGCAGGGGACTTAGCTAAACACACATACACTCAGTGGCAAGTGACACACTCCTGAATAAGTTGAATACATTAAGAGTAAATAGATGATTTCACTATACATGGCTGGTGTTTCTTCACCTCAACTTCTTAGCTGCAACAAATTTCTTTTTGGAACTAACTGAACTCAATATATAAAAGAGCCATTAAGCAAGCTGTATTTTATGAATGGAAAATATTCACTTGTCAATGATACATAAAAAGCTTTTCAGTGTAAGTCAATGTAGCTAAATGTCAAAACAACAAGAACCAGATAGACAAGCAAACACGTTTCTAAGGTAAGAATACTGCACTTTGTAAATACAAATTACTTCGTTACACAACTTCTTACAGAGAGAATAATGTGTGTTCTGTGCTGATACACCGGGCCTAACGTTGTAATATATGGCACTACATTATACACAGTGAAAGCACCTTTTCAGATAGAAATGTTTTTCTTGATTTTTGAAAAAATCTAGATGCTAGCATTTATGTGCAGATGCACCTGGGTTCCATTTTGCTATTTTTATGACCTCATGTCACAGTTACACTCATTTGCAAGTCAGATTTACAATTGTTTTTACGTTATACCAAATCAGAGTGGGATGGACTTGTGCACACAGAAAGCTGCCACTGTATTATGTGTGTGTTTTACAGGGGAACAATAAAGCAGCTTGGGGGATGTACTCTGCTGATGGAGAGTATGTTCAGTTCGTCTCCCAAGTGCAGCTGGGCAGACCTGTGGAGGTACAGCAGTAATGATGATTGTAATTCTAATCTGATAGGGATGTTATGGTGATAAATCTTGCAGAAGTCATGATCATACTGGTGATATTGAATAAAATAAGGAAAGGTATGATGGACAATGTGAGCAGTGTTTTGTGTGCATTTAGGTTTGGCTGTGTGATGTTGAGAAGTCCATGTGTGACACACTAAAGGAGAGTCTGAGCAACTGCCTCGTACATCTGAAGAGGACAGAAGGACCACGAGACAAATGGGTCAAAGAATGGCCGGGACAGGTGTATTTTTTCTGTCACTTTTACACCTTAAGATGAGCACCCTGCTTCTGAATCTTCATGTCTGAATAACTGACAAAAAATTTGACCTTCAGCACAAAGGAATGTGAAAATGAAGTTTTTTATGTGATTGTCTTTTTCTTCTTTGTCTATTCTGTACATATTTGACTTGGTTCAATTGACAAATCTCAAGGGCTGAACTCCAAATTACCCCTTTCTGTTTCCATGGGTTGAGGTTTTGTCACATTCTTCAAACTGAATTGGATCGTTTTTTTCTTAAATCTCTTTTCTTCCTGTTTTAGGTGACTATCACAGCCAGTCAGATCAAGTGGACCTCTGATGTCACTCAAGCACTCATGAGATGTAAGGAGAAAGGTGACAAGTCCTCGCTTAAGTCAGTGAAGAGAAAGCAGGTTTGACTCACATTTTGCCTCTTAATGAAACCTTTCTGAAAGTTCTCAGTGTATGACTAATATGATTCATTTTTTTGAAACTTTTGCATAAACTTGTTTTTATGATTTTTGCCTATTCAATTCAAGGCTGACATCCTGACATAAGAAAGCCTACATTTGAATGTTTGCTACAACCATCTCTCTCAGGTTGCCATGCTTCAGTGCTATTCAGAAATGATTCGCAACAAACTGACCGAAGTCCTGCGTCTGAAGATGGTAGCGCTGGTCACAGTGGAGGTTCATGCTCGGGATGTTATTAATAAGCTGGCCGAGGCAGGCTGCATGGATGTCAAGGGCTTTGAGTGGCTATGCCAACTGCGTCTGTACTGGGAGAAGGTAAGCTCTGAGAGTGAGGCAGGTAAGAACAGCAGACAGGAGACAGTATGGAGAAAAAGCATAGGGTTGAAAAAAAGTATAGAGAAAAAACACAAACTTTTTCCTAGCTGTTTTTTTAGCTGTTTTTTTTTTCCAGCAGATAATTTCAGTGGATGTTCTTTGTAGTTTTTGCGTGTGGTTTGTATAATAATCACAGAAATGCATGCAGAGGATATCTTTATAGATGGGATGAGTTACAGTGAGACCATCCATTTATCTTGTCTGTTTCCTTCTTTGTTTGTAGTCTCAGCCAAATGACTTATTGGGGAGCGACTGCATAATCAGACAGACCAACACGCAGTTCAAGTATGGCTACGAGTATCTGGGCAATTCGGGACGGCTCGTCATCACTCCACTCACTGACAGGTCACAAAACTTATTTTAAACATATGACATAAAAACAAACAATTGTCCTGTATTTCCATGTTGGACATTTTGTAAGTGATAAAGATAGTCTAGATTGTATAACAATAAATGTCTTTTCTGTCAGGGTTTCTATACGTGTTCATCTGTTTTTTTGATTATTGAATGGCTACCAAAGATATTCCAGTTGGAGTGAATGTCAGCGTTTGTCTCTGTCCAGGTGTTACATGACTCTGACTACAGCACTCCATCTCCACCGAGGGGGTTCTCCTAAAGGTCCAGCTGGCACTGGAAAGACAGAGACGGTAAAGGACTTAGGCAAAGCTCTCGGCATGTACGTCATTGTGGTCAACTGTTCTGAAGGATTGGACTACAAATCCATGGGACGCATGTATTCTGGCTTGGCACAGGTAGGAAGCAGCTGTGATGATGAGAATAACTATGGTAAATGCTAAAACTGTGTTGAGTTATTGTGTCAGTTGTGAAATATATTCTGACACCTAGGACTTATAGTTACAGCCTGCATGCAGCTCTGCATCCGTCTCATCACCAAGTTTGAATTACTGATGACATAGATGTTAACATATGTATGCAATACAATGTTAAACAAAAAATTGTTTTCCCTCGGTCTCTCTATGTGCATTTTCTTGTGTCCACCCTGAACAGACAGGAGCGTGGGGATGCTTCGATGAGTTCAACCGTATCAATATTGAGGTGTTGTCGGTGGTGGCCCAGCAGATCCTTTCCATTCTGTCTGCCCTCTCAGCTGCAAAGTCCAAGTTCCATTTCGAAGGACAGCACATACAACTGGTCTCCACATGTGGCATCTTTATCACCATGAATCCAGGTGCATCAACACTTTTATGTCACCATTTGTTGGAGATAAAATGTGAAACATGAACAGCCAGAGCAAAAGGGAACTATGTTGCATGAGTAATTTGAGATGTTTCCACTTAAATATTTTTTTCTGTCATGAAAACCTGTTATAATTGTCTGTTTCAGTATTTGTAATCTGTTTTCTCCATGTATTTTTGCTAGGATATGCTGGTCGCACTGAGCTTCCTGACAATCTGAAGTCCATGTTCAGACCTGTCGCCATGGTGGTACCAGACTCTACTCTGATTGCTGAGATCCTACTTTTTGCTGAGGGCTTCAACAACTGCAAGGTACTACCAGTGTACAGAACTTGGGTACTGGTAATATGTTGGAAAAAGAGAGTAGAATGGAAAAGATGAAAGAAGAAAACAGTGCCAGTAAAGCTTACTAAGGCTGAAGGGTATTCTTAGTTGAAGATAGTAGGCTTTTGTTCTACGCGTTATGCATATTGGACATACACAAATATGGTGCCTTTGTTGTTTAGTTCAACAACAATCTGACTAGGTTCTTTCTTTATTCTGCTTGAATGATTTTGAGTGAGAGTTTGAGCAGTAATCTTGTAAACCTGCTTAAAAACAGGATGCTGATGTGCATTAACAAAAAAATGCAATTTAGTGTATCCAGGAACATCAAGCTTTTGCATTATTCTATGTGACTGTCATGAAACCACACTTCAAGTTCATTTTTCTCATATTTTAGTAACAAGGTCTTGTCTGTATAGTGGATGTATCCGTGTAATGAATTCTGCCTTGTGCACAGCTCTGAATATGCACTGATTTTTAAAGTGCAGCTTGTTGAAATATCACAGCCTTAATGAAACATCCCCACTACTTTTATGTGAAGAGCTCAGGCAATCGGCAGATGACACTGAGTTCCTCTGCACTGATAAAGATGCAATGTAATTAAATCATTCTGCTTGAATCTTCATACTAGTGAACAACTTTCATGTTTTTTTAATGTTCATTAAGTTCTTGTTATTTTACTGTATATACCATGTGAAGTGGTTTTGATATATAGTTTTACTCCAGAGCTGTTTCTTGCACTTTTAAGCAGTATAGGTTGGTCTGGGATCGGAACTGGGGCAAGACCAAACCTCTTTCAGCATAATTGAGAAATGAGAAACATTTTTTCATCACGTGGATTTGTGCTTGTCTTTTAATGAAGTTCTGCTACTGTATATACATACACAAACAAAGGATTGAACGACTACAGCAGGCAGGGCCAAATTGAGTTGAGGTTCACACATTGTGTTAACCTGATTTCCCTGCAGCATGAAGAATACACAGATGGGCACACACATGCTCGGCAAACATTATGGCCTTGTGCTGTGATAGAAGTTGGCTGCATGGTGGTTGAACAGATGTGTAATTTAAGTGGCTCATTTTAAACTGCAAATTTCAATCTAATATATCCAAAACTGACTTTTAACATTCTCTTTTCTTTATTTTTCTTTCTTTTTCTGTCTTTGTTACTTTATGTCTGTCTTTGTCCTAATAGCTCCTCGCTAAGAAGGTGTTCACGCTGTACTCCCTGGCAGTGCAGCAGTTGTCTAAACAGGACCACTATGATTTTGGTCTTCGTGCACTCACCTCCATGCTTCGCTTTGCTGGAAAGAAGCGCCGCTCTTGCCCCAAAGTTCCTGATGAAGAAGTAGGTCTCTCTGCCTGCGTCTCTCTGTCTCACTCACACAAAATAGACTTGTTAATAAATGCTTTATAGGACCCTTAAACATATAGAATTTGCAAACTCCTAAAATGTTTTAAAAACAGTATGTAAGTAAAGCAAACCAGGTTAAGGAATTCCATAGCCAATTCTGTAAGTCTGTTCTTAAGCAGTTGTCGGGTCACTTAAAGAAGTTTGTGCTGCTGTAGTCATTTTTCCTGTCTGTACTCACCATTAAGAGATCACTTTTTTAATGTGCTTCCATTGCAACTGCCTGGGAACAGAATGTAATGTTTGCGATGTACAAAAATGTCCAAAATTTACGTGATTGTTGCTAACAGAGACTTTAGCAGCCCGAGTCCATCAATAGGCACATCAAACCATGAAGGTGTCTCTTTAAAATGATTTTTTTAATATGAAATTTTCCATTACTGTTACTGTCCCTCCACTGCAGCTTAGCAACAAAGTGGTGACTTTTGAAACACAAAGAATGAATTTCAAACCAAAAAGACTACAACTTACTTATGAATTTCATAGTAGGAAGTTGCTGTGACTGCATGAGCGGAAAATAGAATCCACGCTGCACTGTCATCTCTCTTTTGGTTTCCTGTCCTGACAAGTACAATATTAAATCACAGAACACCCAGCACCTTCAAGTTTACCTGAACTAACTGTCCTTTCCTTTCTAGTAAACTAAGCTCTAAGCACTAGTATATCTCTGTCCTCAGATCCTGCTGATGGCTATGAAGGACATGAACATTGCTAAACTGACCTCGGCTGACGTGCCACTGTTTAATGGGATCATCCAGGACTTATTCCCTGCTGTGGAAACCCCTGTTGTTGACTATGGCCAGGTAAGTTGATCTACATCAGTCGTCAATATCAGTTTTCTGTGAAGAAGCAGTAATGAAAAACTAGACTTTATCAATATGGGCTGGTTTCAGCAGAGTATACCAATAAAGATGATCTGGTTTTAAATATCAAAATGCTTAATTAATTGGTATTTTGCTATACCAAATAATAAGTAGGTCATTATTTTTTCATTTCTGCTTGACCACTGGCTATGTCCCTGAAGAGAGAGCTTCTGATTGTGTATTTTTATTCATTTAATATAATTTTTGATCCAGTGTGGCACCTCCTATTTTTCACCTCCTATTTTTTTTTCTTTAATATTCTGTGTGAAGTTTGATCTGACTAAGCAAGAATCTTTTAAAGGGATGCATCCCGGTATAGACCCAGCTAAAGTTTGCCTGCTGAGTATAAGCACGTACGTATTAATTATGTATGTCCTATTCGTTTGTCAGGGTTGTTCCACCAGTATTATCGAATGAATTCATCACTAAGCTAGAAGATTACTAGCCATCTGTTCTGACAGGCTCCACCGGTTACCCATTTTCATCATTACCTGAAGTGGAGATGCATTTCCGAATTCAACACTTCCTGTTCAATTCAATTCATTTCTTTGTGTCTGTTTGTCAGTCCTCTGCCTGTCTGTCACTTCGGCACCTTAGGCTGAATCAGTGTACCTCTTATATGAGGATAGAGCAAAAAAATATAGACGTTTGTTATCCTGCTTACCTGTCATTATTAGTTTGGTTTGCTTGGCTGCAGCAAAATCTGGTATAGCCTGCTGATTGGACAGACAACTCAAACTGGGCAAAAACAAGTGGAAATGTCGGAAGAATATTTTATGCTGCATTTCTGTCTTTGCTTGTATGTGCAAGAGAAAATTGTAGGTCAGGTACTGTTCACTACTGCGAGATTATCTCAGTAGTATGTAGTCGTCTATACATTTGCAGTATCACACAATATGTCACCAGTGATTGACCCTCTTTCTATCTTTTGCTGTTATTTCCCCGTAGTTAAAGGAGGTCATTGAGGCAGAACTCCGTCAGAGCGGCTTGCAGGTGACTCCTTTCACCATGACCAAAGTCATCCAACTTTATGAGACCAAAAACTCTCGACACTCCTCCATGCTGGTGGGCAAGACAGGCAGCGGTAAGAGTGTTACCTGGAGGACGCTGAAGAATGCTCTCACTGCCCTGCACCATAAGGGAGTGCCTGAGTTTCAGCTTGTCCAGGTTGGTATAGACAAATATGAAAACCCTGTTTTTGTGGCTAATACTCCTGCTTTAAACAAACAAATGTTTATGTGTAAAATCTGCTCTAAAATCCTGTTATTTTCAATTCTCCACAAAAATGTCTTTTTGTTTGTGAGCAATTGAACTACTTCTATATTTGCTAGCTGTAGAGGGCTTAAATATGTAGATACACTTGCCAACAAATACAAAGCGCTTCAGCTATTTTACTGCTGTGGTTTTTTACTGTATTTGCTTCTTTAAATTTGCACTCAGACATAGATTAAGTGTCTGGTTTGGTGAATATGTTTACATTTGTTACAAAACTGCTTACAGTAGAGAGCTAGCAGTGAGTGTAACCAGAGTGGCATTGCACACCCTAATAAGTAAAATCTGTTCACTTCTCGGGGTGTTTCTGTCACTGTTCATAGGGTAGACTTTATATAAAGATGGGTGCATCCAATTGACTTGTTGACTCCAGGTCAGGCATGTTAATCTAGTCAGTCACACATCCAAACATACCTCTTTTTAAAGTCTAATATCTACTCAACAATGGAATTATTTTCAACATGGCCACCAAAACACTCATCAGAAGGATTGAATTTGCCTGACATGACTTGGAAATATTGAGTCTACTGGAGCCTGTATCTACGTTGGCTTCAGTTTCAATCTGAGGTTGCCTCGGTTCATACACTAGAAGTAGTCAAAAAGTCCTGAAACTCACGTTGTACCAATGTTTCTACAATTATTTCATGCATTTGTGAACCCTGATCAGAGGTGTAAAATATTATATATTCAGAACAAAAATGCACACGGCCAAATAAAGTCCCTTTCGAATCACAGATCTAACCTCTAAAACTACCCTCTGTTTTTCAAATTTACATATTCAGATGTTTTTCCGTTAACAGTCATGCATAAAAATTGCTGGAATGTTGTTCATCAGTGTTATTGTTTGTAAATGACAGTCTATAACTATGATGTGCCATTGTCATGCCCTTTTTTTCCCCTTTCTTTGTTCCTGTGCAAACCAGGAGTATCCTCTAAATCCCAAGGCAATGAGTCTGGGAGAGCTTTATGGAGAAAATGATCTGTCTACTAACGAGTGGAGTGATGGAGTTCTGTCTTCCCTCATGAGAGCAGCATGTGCAGGTGCTAAGATGAAAAACACACACTGATGTTCCCCACTGTATTGTAGAAACATATCGGGGAAAGAATTCTTTCTTTGCCTGCAACCCATTCGCACAATGTGAAAAAGAGGGTTTTTTGGAATTCTTATCTGATTTGTTTGGTAACTTATATTATATCTGTTTTTACAGACAGTGCATCTAAAATTGTTAAGGAAATGTCCTTTGTTTCACAATGCATACTGCCACTGTGGAAGTCAATATATCTATGTTGCTGTGCTGTGAATATATCCATTTTACCTGGGGTTCACTGAATTACAAACAGATGGAATTTCATTTATCAGGATGCACTAGACCCACAGGCGTCTATTTGTCATCATTGTAATCATTATAAATTTTGACTAAACACACAAAAAGCCCAGGCGGAAATTTTAGATATTAGGTTGCTTTGTTCTTTCTTGCCAGTGATTTGGGAAGCAGTTGAAACTTTTGGGAAAATAGTTCATAAATCTTGCACACAAAGCTATGTGATTTACATAGTATTATATTGCCAGGTAATACAAACACAGACACAAAATAAATATAGATTTGAGGGTTTTCTTGATAATTTTTAAAAACACAAGTCTAAAAGTAGAAATACAATAATTTCTTTTTTATATAAAAATGTGAACTGGCAAGGGTGCACAGACAAATGATTCCTCCTGTTTTGAAATTGTTAGCACAATAAATACTACACTGTGAACCAATGTTTGCATGCCACATGACTCTGTCTGTCACACACTGCATCTCTTCTCCAAACTTAAGATGAGAAACCAGATGAGAAGTGGATCGTGTTTGACGGGCCTGTTGACACGCTGTGGATAGAGAGCATGAACTCAGTTATGGATGACAACAAGGTGCTCACACTCATAAATGGAGAGAGAATCTCCATGCCGGAGCAGGTGAGAAAGAACAGACAACTAGACTGATGTCCGCTTTTCACAACAGACATTTTCTGACTTTTTGAAATAGGAACAACACTGTTGTCAAAAGTAACATTTATGATTTCTCTGTTCTATTAAAGTGCCTCAGTCAGCCTTGACAATGTAACAGTGAGCCAGCGATGTTTTCAAACAGTTTGCAAATAGAAAGCAGTGAATATCCTTTTGTTGTGCGGCAACTGAAAGGCAAAAGCCTTGACTGTTTTAGATTCTGTCTAATAAATCCATCATATTAAAAATGCAAAGACAGGATAAGATTAATAGGCTAAAATTGAGAGGTTGTATTCGAGAGGTTTGATCCTTTTTGTTAACATACTGCTATGTCCTCTCTGGACAGACTGAGAATAAGTATGAATGTGTGTGATCAATAGTATGCATTCTTTTGTCATAGGTGTCTCTTCTGTTCGAAGTTGAGAACCTTGCAGTGGCCTCTCCAGCTACAGTGAGTCGCTGTGGAATGGTCTACAACGATTATACCGATCTGGGATGGAGGCCTTTCGTTCAGTCCTGGCTGGACAAGCGACACAAAGTATGATGAAATTTTTAAGAAAGATATTGTGGAACATAAGTACACTATTACAAGCAATTTTAATTTTCTTCTTCTCTCTACAGGCCGAAGTGGAGCATTTGAGGGGTCTGTTTGAGAAGTATGTAGAGAGCACAATGACCTTTAAGAGGAACAACTGTAAGGAGCTGATCCCCATCACTGAACTCAACGGCGTCACCTCTCTCTGCCGCCTCTATGACTCCCTGGCTACATCCAGCAGTGGGGTATGACAAGTACAGTGAAAGGTCTAAGTTGTCTGAGTTGCTGAAATAGTTCATCTTAATGGCATTTTGGTGTTACTGACATTGAATTATTAAGCTCCACCTCCTTACTCTAGCACCTATGTCCCAAAACAAATACAATACATTGAGAAGCATTTACAGTGTGTAAAGTTTGATTTTCTTTTCCCTCTTTCCTCAGGTGGATACATCAGACAAAGAAAACCTGGGTAAGATGGTGGAACTCTGGTTCATCTTCAGCCTCATCTGGTCCATCTGTGCATCTGTTGATGAAGATGGACGCAAGAAGATGGACAACTTCCTACGGGAGACAGAGGGCACCTTCCCTGGCAAGGTCCTCTGGAGAGCATATTTGTTTACACACTAAGACATACAAAGTCTGTTACTAACTGACATTGTCTCCCCTCATTAACTTGAATCCTTAACCAGTCTTAAGTGAACTTTGGGTTGCACCTGAACTATTTTTGCAAAATGAAAAACAGTAATAATAAGGCATGTAGGGCTACCAGAGCTATTTGTGTCTGAGTAACTTTAGCAGATTTTCAGGCTATACTACATATACAAGAATACAGAGATAGGGAAGACTGGCATAAAAAAAGTTAGTTTCCCAACAACTGCTAGAGATCATCTCGAGGTGACCTGTTAGCATTATGGTTTGACCTCCTGCAAATCCAAGTGATGCATCTTCATGTATTACATACTTTCTCTGACAGTCAGGAATAAATAAATGGCATTAATTAGGGATGCATGATTTAGATTTTTTTCTTATATCTGACCTTATTTTGGCTGATTACCAATATTGATATATGCACATATTTTTTCTGTTTAATTGCTGGGAGCATCAGGTCTCTCTTGTAGTAGAATTAACATATTATTTTTATGCCTATTTTTATCATGTTGGCCCCCTGGCAGATGCAGACATAAATTGTAGTGCTATCTAAATGTATATGTTCTCTAAGCAAAACAAGGAAGCCACTTTAACTTACTTGCAAAATGTGCAATATTTATTTTTATGTGGCATCTTTAAAGAAAACAGTTAACATTTTGCCCAGCAGGTGTCATCTGTCTGTCAGTGTTCATTTAGGGCTGATGCCAAGCCTTTAACTTAGTTTAACTGATTCTGATGATGATGCAGATTTCATATACATCCCTGAAATGAAACACAAAAGTTGATACTGCAAATATTGCTTGACACGAAGACATCTTGAGTGTTTAAACAATAAAAATTTTAGGAAGCCGATTTTATGCCCAGTCATACCCAAAGACAAACACAGCATCTTTCTGCAACCATTGTAATAACTATAAAGCAATATTAATATGATTGATATGTTGTTTTAGACATGTAAGGCTGGTTGAATTTATGTAAGCATTTGAAGCACACCAGAGGGAAGATGCTAATTACTTCATCGACACTTTCCACCACCAAACTGAGTACATCTGCATTAGCAGGCAGAAACATTCTCTGAACTTTTTCTATGAACTCTTTCAGGACACGGTTTATGAGTACTATGTGGATGAAAAAAACAAAACCTGGGCTCCTTTTGAAGACAAACTTCCAAAAGGCTGGCGCTATAAGGCTTCGTAAGTAACCAGGTGTTCCTATGTGCTAGTGTTAGTTGCTAGATGTGTGTATATATATATATTTGGGAGTGTGGAATTTATACCTAGTTCTGTTGTGCATTGTGTCATTTCACTTTGCTTTTAAAACTGAATGTGTGCCAGAGGTATCGAGGTGTGAGCTATATCTAATACCTGTAGTTACCTACATCTCTCCCTCTTTTCTCCACAGTGCTCCATTCTATAAGATCATGGTTCCAACAGTGGACACAGTTCGCTACAACTTACTGGTCAAGGCTCTGGTGTTGAATCAGTACCCAGTGCTCCTTACTGGGCCGGTGGGCACTGGCAAAACTTCAGTGGCACAGAGTGTCCTGCAGGGCTTGGATGACAAATGGACTTCCCTCACTATCAATATGTCCTCACAGGTTGGTGCTTTCCATGTTGTGTGTATTGGTGCATGTCAGACATATGTTCCTGTTCTCCGTGGTTTAATTTGGTCTTTTATCATTTGTTAGTCCCTTTTTGCACGTGTGTCTGCCAGCTAATCTTTCTACAAAAGTCATAATTAGAATAGGATTGGTTTAATAATTCTTTGTAACTCTTGGCTGTTTTCAGTAAAGAGAAGGATAGGATACAAGACTATAATATGGATTTATATAATGAACATTAAAAGTTCATTAGGCTGCAACATGTCATAAAGCTGCCACATACACGTACTATAATTACTCGGCCAAGGAGGCAGAGCCTCCTTTCTGATTCTAATTCTGATAACTTGATGAACCGCCGTCACTTACAGCTTGACAGACATACAATGCAGTCACTTAAACGTGTTGAGTACAGTTTGTGTGTGTGAGTGTGTCAGCCTCCATCCAACCATGTGACATTTGTAAGTAGCCTCCATTTGAGCTTCATTACAATCAGAGTAAAGTCATGAGTTGTTCTGAGCCCCTGCAGTCAGGTTGAATACTGCTGAGTAGCTCTGATGACAAGGGAGCTAGAGATGATGGCAACTCAACACCACCCCACACCTCCACATCAGCATTATTACCGTGCCCCTATATCCTCTTTTTTCACTGTGACCACCAAGCTTTACCAGGCAACAACTCTGAGCAGAGACTGTTCTATCTTGGCAACTCTCCCTCTCACTAAAGGTATGGCAGCAGACTGAATACATGTCCAGGAAAAATGACTCTTTCCCCTTTCTAAGGTCATAATGGCCTCTAGACAGGCAGACGTTGCAGGAGATTAGATATTGTCTATTCTGACGTGATTAAGCAGACTTGTTGTCTCCATATTGGTATGTAATCTAAATCTGATCTTCTCCCAACTGCAATATATACCTGAAGATCGAAGAGAATCCTCTGAACTGATGCTGGCATTGCTGCATGCACTGCTGTTTTGTTGGTGTCACTTGGTGTCAAAAGGTAATTGAATCAAGGGGTCTAGGTAGGCAGGAAAAGGTAAGAGATGAGAGATCTGGAAAACAGTTGCAAATAGCAAAGGTGCGACAACAAAAGGTAAGAGGGGGATCTGGCAGACAGTATCAAATATCTAACATTTTATTGTTGATAAAAATCACTAAAGTTGCAACAGATTGATATTCCATGAGCAAATAATTGTGGCTCTGAGATGTTCATTCTCACCACAAGCACCGACTTTTCACAAGACAATCCATAATTCGCTTTGAAGTGCTTCATTTCTCACCTTTTTTGCACGTGTCCACCCACTTCATTTGCTCTGTACTTTGAACCAAGATATCCCACAGATGCACCAAGCAAATTTCAAGGTCAGGAAATTAACAGTCAGAGCGCTGCCCTTATTGTTTTCAGCCAACTTCATTACCACATTGTAAATGGTGTTTAAAAAGATGTCTGCCTCTAAAGAAACATAGGTAACATTTAATCTTTATTTTTGTGTCTTTCAATGTCTCTGCCACTGTCCAGACCAGCTCTAACACCATCCAGGCCATTGTAGAGAGACGAGTAGAGAAGAGAACCAAAGGATTGTTTGTGCCGGCAGGTGGGAAGCGCCTGTTGTGCTTCCTGGATGACCTCAACATGCCAGCTCATGACCTCTTTGGCTCTCAGCCACCACTGGAGCTGCTACGCTTCTGGATTGACTATGGCTTTTGGTATGACCGCCAGAACCAGAACCAAAAATTTGTCAAGGTGAGGGAGGGACTTATGATGAATGAATGAGTGAAGTCTGTGTTAAAATATGTGAGATTGACATAGTAGAATTCTTCTGCCTTTTCTTTAATCACTTCTAGATGGCATGAATATGTGAAATTGTTTATATTTTTGGGGAGTTTGTTTAGTTTTTTCCCCCATAGAAGTGTGTTACTAAGAGGCCTCTAAACTGCAGTTTTCTCTCTCTCTCTCTCTCTCTGTGTGTGTGTGTGTGTGTGTGTGTGTGTGTGTGTGTGTGTGTGTGTGTCTGTCTGTCTTAGGACATGTTCTTGCTGGCATCCATGGGACCCCCTGGTGGAGGGAGGACTCACATCTCCTCCCGCTTCCAGAGTGGATTTAACCTCATCAATGTGACCTTTCCTAATGCAAGTCCTGCTGAATATATCTCATCTTCTTTCCTGTCCTTCTCCTGCCCTCATCTCAGATACATAAGATATGAGAAATACCTAAGATTTTTAAAATGTGTCATTATATTTTTATCATTTAGCTAAAAGAGACACTTTACAAGGATCTCTATTTTTTTCTGCCTTATTCTGACTTCTGTTGCCTTGGTACCCTAAGCACCCCTTCTAGTTTACGCTCTCCTTGTTGTTCGCCTTGTTTTGTTGCATTTGGCACATATGTACTTTCCTGGCTGAGCCACATCTCAATCAATGCCTACTTTCAGTATTTTTCAATTATTTGATAAATTGTAATATCTGGCTCTGTCCTGTCACACTTCAGGTTTTCAGCATTTGCTTGTTTATTGTTCGCTCTCTCCACCTTGTTTTCTGTTGCTGCAAAAAACAAAAATAATTTTGATTTTGAAAATGGCTGGAGCCAGATTGCATTCTGGATGCAAACACTTGACGTTTGAATTGCTTTGCCTTTTGTATGTGCAAAGTGCACAAGATGGAAGGAAATCTTTACATCTCTATGAAAATTGGTCTTCTGTTTTTCTTTCTCTTGACCACTTTGAAGTCTTTCTATGTTATTGACCTGGCTGAGGATAATGTTTACAAGATGTACCAAACTTGAACAAAGCTGCCCCATCTGCATGCAGGAGTCCCAGATCAAGTGCATCTTTGGTACCATGATCAAAGAAAAGCTGCAGGAGTTCAAGGAGGAGCTGAGGCCCATTGGAGAGGTTCTGACTCAGGCCACTTTGGATCTGTATGATGCTGTCGCTGCTTGTTTTCTTCCCACTCCAACTAAGATACACTACATCTTCAACCTCAGGGATATCTCCAAGGTACAACATATGTAGAAAAATATGGATTGAGACATTAATTCCAAAGCATGTTCATGCTGAACATAGACTGCATACCTGTATACGACCCAAAATGTTTTTTAATAAAAATTCTAAAGCCACTAAACCTCACATAGATAATTCAGGATAACCAATATATACCTGTGGTAACACACTTAGTTTCTTGAGTTAAACTGAAGGCTTATTTAACTGAACTTGTTCAGGTACAGTTGCCTTGAGGTTATTTTAATGAACAAGAAAAACATTCACAAATGACAGTGTTAGATGATTTGTATCTTGTTTGTCCTGTAGGTGTTTCAGGGCCTTCTCAGAGCTGACCCAGACTTCCAGTACACCACAAACAGCCTTACTAGACTGTGGATTCACGAGTGCTTTAGGTAAACAGAAATGTTTCTGTAATCAAATCCCTCAGTCATCTAGCTTATTTACTGTAGTTCTAGCTTTATTATGGAAGCTGAAATGGCTTTCTAATTTGCTTTACATGAGCCAAAATGTACAGGTGCTTTTGTCATTTATGTAGTAGATAAGCTGTGAATAATACCATGTTCTGTTCATTCCAGGGTCTTTTCAGATCGACTTGTAAATCGCAGTGACATGGATACCTTTGTTGCTTTGTTGGGGGAAAAACTGGGTTCAATCTTTGACCTGACATTCCACAGCATCTGCCCAAATAAGCAACCACCTATATTTGGTTTGTGCATTACCGTACACACTCATGCATGCACACAGCATGTCTATGTCTCCCCAAAGTGTGTAAAATACTCTCACAGATAAGGTTTCAGATTGGTAATGGACTGTGGTATTAGCATTACACCATTATCAGTCCAAAAGGTATGTATATGTTTATGTGTCTTGATTTCTTTGTGTGTATGTCAGGTAATTTCATGAATGAATCTTCTGTCTATGAGGACCTAATGGACATAAAGGGTGTCAAGAAGTTCATGGAAACACAGCTGGAGGACTATAACCTCACACCTGGCGTAGTGCCCATGAGCCTGGTGCTCTTCCGAGATGCCATCGAACACAGTAAGTCTGAAAACACAACATGTGCATCCACCCACACCCTTGTGCACATATTTAAAGGAGCAATATGTTGATGAAATTGTCCCAGCGATGATTATTTCGCTTTTAGTTCACTGTAACATTTCCAGTGGGTCTGATGTTCACAGACAGCAAGTTGCCTGTGCTTTTAATGGATTTGGCTAAGGTGTATGCAAACTTTTGACTTGAACTGCAAATTTCACATTGATTTTGTCACACAAACAATAATGTTCAAGCAACGCAGTATGAAGACAATTTATATGAATATTTGTGTAAAGATGTGTTCATTAGACAGGCCGCATACAGTGTGACTTTAGGAATGAATAAAGAATTTGAGATGACATTTATGATGTGTGTAATCCTTTTGTTTTCCCATCGCAGTAACCCGTGTTCAACGGGTCATCAGTCAGCTCAGGGGCAACATGCTGCTGGTTGGTGTTGGGGGTTCAGGTCGACAGAGCCTGTGTAAATTAGCCGCCTACATCTGTGAGTACAAGGTGTTTCAGGTGGAAGTCACCAGGCAATACCGCAAACAGGAGTTCAGAGAAGGTGAGCTCAAACACACAAGCATTACATTTACTGATATTTGATGGAAAAGCATGACTTTGTCCAGCACCTTCTGCGTTGAAATGATTTGTTTGTCTGGAAATTCAAATATAGCAGATTGGCTGATTTGCCTGAAATTGGTTCCTGATATATTCCCTTTGTATCATGAGTCCTTCATTACTCTGTCAGTCAGCTACAGTACATTCACAATAAGTGATTTTTCTGTATTTGCTTTCAGACATCAAGAAGCTGTACCGTTTGACTGGAGTGGACAACAAGCCCACAGTGTTCCTTTTTAATGACACCCAGATCATCGAAGAATCCTTTCTAGAAGATATCAATAACATCATGAGCTCTGGAGAGGTGCCTAACCTCTACAAGCAGGATGAGTTTGTTGAGGTCTGTATTTTCTTCAAATCGTGTTGGACTCAAGCATTCGCCTCTCTGTCCTGTCTATTTTCATGCCTTTTTGCATGCTTGCAAATTTGTTAAAGCCAACAGGGAACACACAAGTAGTTTAAATTCTAACCAAAGGGCAGTTGTAAGTCAGTTTAAACCTAAGTCTATCAAAATTATTTCATCAGTCTCTGACACTGGCTTGCTGAGGTTTTGACTAAAATTTTGACAGCCGCAGGAGTCTTTCATGTAATGCTCTTTTGAATTACTCATACTGATGGAAATGGAATTCACATCTGAGCTTTGACAAGGCCATCCCATAAATCTGCATTTCCTCTTTTTTTGAGCCATTCCTCTGTGAATTTGCTCTTGTGCCTAGGATCATTATCCTGAAAATCCACTTCTGATCCAACTTTCAGACAAATGGCCTCACAATATCTTCAAGCACTCTTTGATACGATGCAGAATTTGTAGTGGAATCAGTTAGTTCACACTACAATAATTATTGAAAAATTTCACCACTAGTAGATGATTTTTCTTAGAGTGATTTGTTTCAATTTTTTGGAGATCTTTTTAGAACTTTTGCCAGACTCAAAGGCATCCACAACCTTTTAGGCCTTAGCTTTTTAGGTCTTGTCATGATGTTACACACATTCCAATTGTTGGTTTCTATGGAAGTCAGAATCATTTGCACATCATTTGAACTCCTATTTCTAATTAAGTATTTAAAGGTGTGATCAACGTTTTTCTATCTGGATGCTCTATTTTTTTTGTTAGTTTTTTTTTTCCACTTCATTTTAATTATTAAAATTTACCACAGAATATCAAGTTTATGTTTTATTGGTCGGTATACCACTGATCATGTGTGACAATCAAATGTTTGCTTCAAATATGTTGAAAAGTCAAAAATTTCCATCAGATGTTCTTATTTTTTATCTTTTCTGTGTCTCCCTGTAGATATGCAATGCTCTGTCGGAGTCGGCCAGGAAAGACAAGGTGGTGGAGACGCCTGACTCATTGTTCAGCTACCTGATTGAGCGAGTCAGAAACAACCTGCACGTAGTTCTCTGTATGAGCCCAGTGGGAGAAGCCTTCAGGTAGAGTCCATGTACTGTAATTTATCTTGGTTGAAAATATGTTCCCACTATCTGTTTTCTCTCCTGTCCTTGAGAATCCTGGTCGCTCTTGTTTCTGATGCACAACTTTATGTAAATTAACAAAATGTGAATAGAATTTACTCCTGAAGACCTGCAAAACTTAAGTAACTTTACTCCTGCAGCTGAAGATACACTGCAGCCCTAACAGCAAATAATTATATTAAAAAAGGAATTCTCATATAGTTTTAGAGACATTGTATTTAGCCCACATGTAAATACTAGCATATACAGTAGTGTCTTTTATAGCATCAATTGCTTGGTCTCTTCTTCTGAAGAATTTTAATGTAGTGTAGTACAAACAGATTGAAAAAAATGGGAAATTAAGCACTGTAATTCCATGCAGTAAGGGTCCAGGTGGCAGTGAATCATATTTGACATTCAGGTCTTCCCCTTTATGTATTTTTCTAACAAGACTGATTTTTGATATTGAACAAATAAGGGATGAGAAGGCGCGAATGTTCATGGTTGTTGTTTTGTTCTTGATCTGTACCAGCTGATACAACCAAAGCACCTCTGTGTTCCTAGCGTAATCAAAGACACAGTGTCCGCTTCTCTTTGAAATTAAATTTTAATCATAGAGGGTGTTTAAATAATGAAATTTAATTGTATTGTTGGTCTTGTACAGCATGACTATTCCCTACAGTGCATCTTTTTACATCCTTGAGGTTCTAGTGGGAACAGTGAGTCATCTTGAGCAGAGAAGGTTTAGTGATCTGAATGATTGTGCAGCAAGAACCTGAGGCTTGCTGTAATTCTACAAACGTTTGTGTCATTTTGCCTAAAGCCTGACAGTGATATTTACATGTTCATTTCATGATACTAATATGACAAGACAGCCTTTGCAGCAAATAACAGCTTTACTAAGAATAATGAAACATTTTAATTTTAAGATGTTCCTTAACACAATTTTCAAAGAAGAAGATTTCCGTATTTAGTACATTGTTTTATAACTAAAGCAGAACAATAATAATAAATAAAAAACAACAACTTTGCAGGTGCCCAGTGTCCGTGCCCTGAAAATGTAACTGTACAACTTAACAATAAAATTACAAAGATTTTAAAGGCTTATGTCAATATTTTTTTCTTTACCATCTTCCAAACATGTTTTCAACCATTTACAGACCCTGTGTTCACTGGCCTATAACGCATATCTACCAATTAGATCTAAATAAAATCCATAAATTGCTCTTTGCCAACAGAAAGCGCATCCTCCAGTACCCAGCGCTTGTCAACTGCACCACCATTGACTGGTTCTGTGAATGGCCCAGAGATGCCCTGCTGGAGGTAGCTGAGAGGTATTTGGATGGACTTGACCTGGGCTCCTTAGAGGGGGTGAGACATTCACACACAGACACACACATTTTTACATGTTGGCATTTGAATACACACTGTTGAACATTTACTCATGGTATTCATGCCAGCCTTTGAACTCGAAAGAAACATGGCATTGGGTGATTGATGAAATTCCATCTGACATCTGAACATACGGAATAGGGACAGATTTATCAATGTTATGTACCTTAAATTACAGAGATTATTCAGGCTGTATTTTCTAATTCTGCTGGAGAGCACTGATCTTACTTGGTAATGCATCAGTGTAATTTAAAATGTGAATAATGAGTTAATTTAAAATTAGTACAGAGCAAGTCTTTCAAAAAAGTTTAGTAGTACTGCATAAAAACTCTTGTGAAAAGTTCCCAGTTTAGAAAAATGAAAAACTATCATTTTAACTGCAAACTGGCCCAAACCCCACTTTGACACCTATCAGTCCCCTCATCAAATGCTGAATAGATTGACTCTTGTCTGAATGTCAGGGTGCCCTTTTTACATAAGCTGCATGATGTTGTAGATCCAGACAAAGGTTGCCAGTATCTTTGTGACCACACACCAGTCAGTGGAACAAGTGTCCCAGAGGATGAAGTTGGAGCTGAAGAGACATAATTATGTGACGCCCACCAACTACCTGGAGCTGGTGTCTGGATACAAAAAGTAAGCACCTTGTAGTCTCAGCTTCACTTATTCTTTTATTTCTCAATTTTTTACACCACCTTCAAATGTTTTATATGTGTATTAGAGACACATTGATAAAAAGAAACTTGACTGATTCTGTTTTTGAGTGCAAGCGTGCACACTGTATTCATAAAATATCAACATCTACATCATCAGAATAGAGACAAACTAGAATTAGCAGGATCATAATTAACCATTTCCGTTACAATCAGCTTGTCAGTCATTTGATTGCTTAATGTTTGTGTATATCCAGGCTGTTGGCAGAGAAACGCAGTGAGTTGGGGGAGCAGGTGAGCAAGCTGCGTAACGGCCTTTTCAAAATCAGTGACACTCGGGAGAAAGTGGAGGTCATGTCCGTAGAGCTGGAGGAGGCCAAAAAGCAGGTGGCTGAGTTCCAGAAACAGTGTGACGAATGCTTGTCCGTCGTTGTACAACAAAAGATAGAGGCCGACAAGCAGCAGAGGGTAAGTGCCTTCAATACATACATGCACAGAATTGACTAAATGCTAATTTGTATGCTTCACATCTGGAAGTTGACTAATATCAAAGAGATGTAATAATCAGTGACAGATTGGTGCATATTTGTCTGTCCTCAGATGGTGAGCGCTAATAGTGAGAAAATTAAGTCAGAAGAGTTACTGTGTAAAACTATGGCTGACAATGCGCAGAGAGACCTGGACGAGGCTCTACCTGCCCTGGAAGAGGCTATGAAGGTACATCTTTCCCCTGCTAACTGTTCTAACTCTAGATTTCCTCTAACTGCATGTGCTCACTTTGCTCATTATTGCATCTGATTGATTTGTTTTCTTGATAATTGCTGATTAATAATACTTGACCCTTTTAGGGCTGGGCCCGAATATCGGAATATCAGAATACTCGGTCGTGACGGTGGTATCCGAATATTTATTTTGAGATCCAAATATTCGGATTCCACCCCAAACCCTCAACCCCACCCCTCCCACCCCCCGTCGGATGATGTCGCGCGATCAACATTCGCCTCGTCAATACCGACATTACAATATGAACCCATCCTAATATTCACTCGTTATACATGACTAACTCACACACTCTCTATTCCTGTTTTTTTGCACGTAGGCTTTGGAGTCTCTGAATAAGAAGGACATGACAGAGATCAAGTCATACGGCCATCCTCCAGCACTGGTGGAGACAGTGATGCACGCTGTTATGACTCTTCTGGGCAAAGAGCCCTCCTGGCCAGAGGCCAAAAGACAGCTGGGTGAGAGACAGCAACAGTGCACAGTTAAACAATGGATGGATGGAGTATGGCAAAGAAACAAAGTCTTTTGGATACTGAAGTATTCTGAAAATAGATTTTGTACAGTTACATCTAAGAAAGGAGACTGCAGATAAAACATTGGGTCAGCTGTGTCTTTGGCCCTAGAAGTGCTTTGTGGAATTGGCACGATTACAATCCAGTATGTAAATGCAGACCAGCGACCATTAGACTCTACTGCAGTGATGCAGCTGGTAAAAATAATTTGTTCTCTGTGATCTTTTTCCTTGTTTTGCCATTACAATAACTGATTGTGATTACAGTTAAGTGGACTATAGAGCTATTTACTCTGTAGCAGAAGAACATTAAACAAAAACAAAGGTAGTGAAGGCCAAATTAAACACACCCTTCAGACATACAAAAACTGATGTAAGATATGTCAAATAGAATTTATCAAATAAATAATTTCAAAACATTTATATCCCAAAAGGGTCATTTGCTACAAAACAGGGAAAATTAAAACGAGTAACTAGTATTTTATTACTATTAGAATTTATGTAGTGTTATCTTTAGACAGATCTTTAACCACTTAGTTAGGTAAAAGGTGTATTTTTGATGGCGCATATGAATATGAAATGAACGGATTCTGGTGTATCGAACCTTGCAATGTTTCTGGCAGGTGAGGCCAACTTCATCAAAACCTTGGTTCATTTTGACAAGGATAATATATCAGACAGTGTTTTGAGGAAGATCGGCAACTACTGCAGACAACCAGACTTCCAGCCTGAGATCATTGGCAAAGTATCGCTCGCTGCCAAGTCCCTCTGCATGTGGGTCAGAGCCATGGAGGTAGGACGGTGTTTCCTGGCTCCCTACACAATTACACACAATTAAGTGGATTACTGCATAACACCAGGAGGAAGCAATTCCTATTTAATGTTTAAATATGCACATACTATTTGTCCAGGTGTATGGTCGCATCTACAGGGTGGTAGAGCCAAAGCGGGCCCAGCTGAATGCTGCCATGGCCCAGCTAGACGCGAAACAGGCTGCACTGGCTGAGGCCCAGAACAAGCTACGAGAGGTATGAAGCTCAGTGCAGTGTAACCAATGAATGTAACCATAATATTATGGTGAGTCCAATTTACATATGACAGTGTAGTAATACTGTGCTTGTGTGGATGCGTGCGTATGTGTGTGTGACCAGGTAGGGGAGAAATTAGACCTGCTGAAAAAGCAGCATGGCGAGAAGCTGGCAATGAAGGATAGTTTGAGAAAGAAATCAGATGAGATGGAGGTGAAACTGGACCGAGCTGACAAACTGGTGACTGGACTTACTGGAGAGAGAGTCCGCTGGGAGGAAAGAGTTGCGGTAAGCTATACACATGCAGACACACACACACTGGGATGGAAAAACTACTCAATGTATATTCTTGTAGAACATCATCATGTATCTGAATCAACAATACATTCCTCTTCTTTTGGCAAGCGTGACATGCATCCTCAGCCTATAATGTGTAATTATAAATGTACCACTTCCTTTTTCAGGGCAGTCTTGCTAGAAATAATCAAAGTTTCTTTAACAGTATTAAGTAGAGAGCCCTTATTATGCTTTCCTTTAGTGTGTTATGTAGCTTTTATCTTCATTCAAAGGTCTGCATACTTAAAAAACCTAAGATCCACACCAAAGGGAGTTATTTTCTCCCACAGAAAACACTGCTCCTTACTGAAATGACTTGTTTGATATTTTGACTTTTCTTCTGTTACTTAGTTTTGACATATAGCACACTTGCATAATGCCTGCCTAGCAGCTAGTTTGGCACACACTTCAAGACGGTAGAGCAGCTTCACTGTCCACTATTACTTACCCTGTTAAAGCATAGGGTGGAAGAGGTGCTGTAGCAATGTACCATGTGAGAAAATGCCTTTTTTGAACATCAAAACATGTAATCATATTCTAGTAGACTCCAAAAAACAAAATGCTAAACCTGTAGCTGTGCATAATGGTGACTCTTTGTGCTCCATAAATCAAATAAGCAGCCACTTAATATAGGATTAAAAGCAGAATAAAGCCTCACTATAGCAGACAACTCAGAGATGTACTGGGGATGTGAACACCACATTGCTTGCAGCCCCAAACTGGAGCCTGGACAGCTTAGAGAGTGTGTCCTTTCTGACGTGAAGTTTTCCTCCAGTGGATTCAGATACACCAGCATCAACTTCTCTGCTATTCCGGTTTCCATCCTTTGTTTAGTTTTCTCACAATTTATAATGACTTTATCATGGAACTTTTGATTTTGCCTCTTGAAATGTGATGAAGTACAATATTTGGCATAACATTAACTTCTGTAACATAAAATTGAGACATTTTGACAAAAGAGAACAAAGGATGACTTGTTTCTGTAACACTAGTGAATGTACTCAGTTACTTTGGAATCAAACTTGTCATACAGTCACAGACTACCACAGATGTATACTTATGCAGTCTGTGTGTGTTTGTTTCAGGGTCTTGATGAAAACATGGGGTACCTGGTGGGAGACTGTTTGCTTGCAGCGTCTTTTCTATCCTACATGGGACCCTTCCTTTCCACATATAGAGACGAGCTGCTTTCCATCTGGATGAAGGAGGTCAGACACACAAACACACACCACGTAAAATTATATCCTAATATGCCATTCAGGGAAGAGCGATATACTTTTACTGCTTTTGTCTTTTCTAGAAAGTCATCCAGGAAAAGTGTCCTCTTAAAATGTTCAACTTAATGATCAAATCTATAGTCTTATGGTTATATTTCCAGCAAATTCCATGTGTATCTTTTTGTCCTCTCCTCAGGTACTAGACTTAGAGATCCCATGTACACCAGGATTCAGTTTGACAGTTTTTCTGTCCAAGCCGACTGTAGTGAGAGACTGGAATATTCAGGGTTTGCCCTCCGATGCATTCTCTACTGAGAACGGAGTTATAGTGACCCGTGGAAACCGGTCAGTACATGTAGACACAGTTTGTTATTAAAATATTTATTAAGTAATAACAATTGTGGTCTAGCAATTTTTTTTAAATTGAATTTTTATTAGATTTAGATTTGGTTTGCTGTTCTAAGCATGTTTTATGCTGCAAATAGAAGTGGGCTTGATTTATTTCTTCTTCCCTTCTTTTCAAGGTGGCCACTGATGGTGGACCCTCAAGGCCAAGCCATGAAGTGGATCAAGAATATGGAAATGAAGAGGGTGAGGGCTGAGCTATGGGGCTCATAATTTAGATATCTTCAGTACTGTTAGTGAGCTCAACATCATGTTCTGAAAAATAATTCCAACATACGTTGTTGAACTTCAATAGCTTTAGCTGATATGTTTACATAGAATTGTATTTACATCACTAGAATGTGTTTTTAGTTCAGAGTTAAAATTACAACTCCACTTTATCCAGTACTGATCTGATGACAACAGTTGAAAGTCTCATTCAACTGAACTGGATGAATTTAAGCTTTCAGCATATTTCAGAGATATCTGTCTGAATTTCTAAGGTTGTTTGCCTGTGATTGTGTGTAACCTTCTGTGTTTTGTTGTGTCTTACTTGCCACACATGCAGGGACTGAAATTAATTGACTTTCAAATGCCAGATTACCTGCGGGTTCTGGAAATTGCCGTCCAGTTTGGAAATCCTGTTTTGCTACAGAATGTCCTGGAGGTCTTGGACCCTTCTCTCAACCCAATTCTCAACAAGTCTCTGACACGAATAGGTCTGACACATGCATGCATGAACAAATTAACAATCTTAAATGCCAGCTGTTATGGTTTTCTGAATTTGAGTGGGTTCCTGACTCCATATGGGTCTGCATTTGTGTGCAATTCTCCAGGTGGCAGGCTGCTGTTGAAGCTGGGTGATAAGGAAGTGGAATATAATCCAGAATTCCGGTTCTACATCACCACCAAGCTGTCAAACCCTCACTACCCACCAGAGATTTCTTCTAAGACCACCATAGTCAACTTTGCTGTCAAAGAACAGGTGTGCATGCTCGGCTCAATGTCATCATTGAGTATTTGTCTATGCTTAATTGTGTGCACATGCAGTCTGAGAGGATGCGCTACTGCCTAAAATTACAGAGCTGGGAGGGTTACTTTATTGTCTCTTCAACAATGTCGTCAGTAATCCAATGCAGGTATCACAATTTGCAGTAATATAAGCAATAAAAAAAACTTGATTGTTTTTCTTCACTGTGGAATTGCCTCAGTACTAAATATTCAAACACCGTTAAAGAAACATCAGTAAGATAACTTTTGGTTAAGTGTATTTAGTAATGCATCCACCTCTGAGATTCTGAAAAGGTGACAGGAAGAGATATAATGCCTGGACAGGTTGACAGGAGGTGTTATAATGTAATTATTGTCACAATTATCATCTAATAGTAATTTAGTAATTTATATTGAAGGTAGTTTGGGTAAACTCACACTTTAAAAATCCCGGTAGAAGACGTCATTCTTTTTTTTTTTCTTTTTTTTTCCCATGAGAGGAAAAGTTTATCTATGAATTGTCATGGTTAAATATTACTCACAATCAGTAATTAACAATAATCAACCCAAATCTGCCCATGGTGTAGCCAACAACATCTTTTTATTACTTAATATATTGTTTTATGCATGCTGAAAAATAATGTGTAATTTATATATGTATAATTTATATAACTACAAAAAACTGTTACTAAGTTACTAGTTTCAATGTTTTGGTATGTATGTAATTAGAGAGGTTTCATTGTATGTGGGAAACATCCAAACACACAATAACGTCACTACTGTAATAACTGTCCTGCTGTGAGACTGTAAAATGACAGAAAAATATTCCTGACTTTAGTAAACAAACAGATATGACATTGTAGAGCAAAGTGAATGAGGCAAACTCACAATGAAGGAGTTTCACAAAGTATAATGATAATAGAAACTTACAGCATTGTAGATTTAACTGTAGTACCTGCTTACCTTTTACAGTTTAATACTGCAGTATCCCAAGGAGGCAGGCGCTTCCATGTTGGCAAGCAAATTTAGCTTGTAAAGGAGCACTGTGATAAAGATTTCTGTGAGGCCTGTTAGGCCTGTTGACCTCAGGCAAGCAGACAAGTATTAACTGAAGCTGGGTTAAACTGGGAAAGTGTTCCTCAATCCCAGTGACCATCTGATGTATATTTTTGCTGCTTTTTCATATTTCCGAATGACAACAGAAGTGACTGAAAAGAGGAAATGGGTTTAAAAGAATCCTAATCCTTTAAAATTGACAGTGATTGGATGTGTCCCTACATCATATCATATTGTACTTTAGCCTATTTAAAAAATGAATTTTGACATTGTAACTCTACTAATAATTCTCCATTTTTGCTAAATATATTGGTAGCCTGATTAAGTCTTTTCTTTCTATAATTTAACAGATAATACTTACCTTTTCTTTGTTTCCAAATTGTGTAAAGCTATGTTGTGTGCTCCAAACCTGTTAAATTGCCTATTTGTCTGTTGGATTTGTGTGTGTGCAGGGTCTGGAAGCCCAGCTACTGGGACTTGTGGTGCGTAAAGAGCGTCCAAAACTAGAAGAGCAGAAGGACTCTTTGGTGATCAGCATTGCTTCTGGCAAGAGAAGCTTGCAGGACCTGGAGGATGAGATCCTCAGGTTGTCTGATTGCTCCAGTGTCCTCTTCAACTGATATTTTCTTTATTGTGAACAACATGTAGTTTAAGTGATTGATCCAGGTTTTATATTATTAGTAGTACTAATAGCAGCTGTACCATTAGTAGCATTTTCTATCATCCTAGTGGTACTAATTGCATTTAAAGTTGCAATAGTAATAGTAACAGGAGCTAAAAAAAACACTGATGAAAGTCAGGTTTAATTAGAGGAACCCAAAGACCCAAAATAATTTTAAAATGCCTTCTTTTAAGTGACAATTACTGTTAGTTACTTATGTTTCTCAGCAATAAGTACGTTGCAGAGAAGCCACCAATTAATACCCTACCCAGCATTACATTTCATCTACCAGCTATATAGTAATGTGTTAAAGACCTTAAATTGTATATGACTACATTATTTAAGATAACCATGCAAGAGACAAATTTGAGCAACTCCTGACAATGATAATCTCATAGTTGTGACGCAGGAGCAGATTGTATTAAAGGCTAATCAACAGCATAGTAACAGAGCAACTGAGCTGATCATCACAGCTTCTCTTTACATTACAACCACACATGTTTTGTCTTTTTAGCTTTTGATAGCATTCTTTTGTTCGGAAGTCCTCTGACAAGTTATTTTTTTCAAGCGGTCCTTAATGAAACTAGTATGTTTAAAGTCTCACGGTTTTCTTTTTATTACAAATGTAAATATTTTCATTGAAAGAGCACGTAACACTTTTAACCTGTGATTGAATGCAGGTTTTTTTTTTTCAAGAATTCTAAAAAGGATTTTGTAATTATGGATTTTTATTATTACTGTCTAGTGTATTAACAAACTGTTACACATTTTAATTTTGCCTGTGTGTTAAACTTTGCATTTGTGTTAAACTTTGTCAGTTATGCATTGTAGGCAGTGTGTTTTTGGATTTATCTATATAGACTTTTTGTTGTTGGTGGTTGTTTTCTCTACCAGACTGTTAAATGAGGCGACGGGCTCACTGCTGGATGATGTGCAGCTGGTAAACACCCTGCAGACATCAAAAGTGACAGCCAATGAAGTGTCAGAGCAGCTGGAGAGCAGTGAACAGACCGAGCTCAAGATCGACTCTGCGAGAGAGGTCAGGTGGTGGGATGAAAGGGCAAAGGAGATGTGCTGCTTTTCACTGGGTCTTATGATTCATTGAATCCATTTATAACATCCATTTGCTACGATTTTTGATGAATAAATAAGTGGTATTAAATGAAAATTAACATGATAAGATAGATAAGAATTAAGAATTTTTCAAACAGGTTCCCTAGCATCAGACTCTACTTACTCAATGTTATAAGGCTGTTTAGAATTCATTTAGAATTGTGATTCACATAAGGAAATAGTCTACAACTTAAGGGGTTAAAATGTTCTCTCTTACACAGGCGTACCGCTCATGTGCCCAACGAGCCTCCATCCTCTTCTTCATTCTAAACGACATGAGCCACATTAACTCCATGTACCAGTTCTCTCTGGATTCCTACATTAACCTTTTCAACCACAGTATACAAAAGAGCAAGCGCAGCCCCAAACTGGAAGAAAGGATTGCTAACCTAAATGACTACCACACATACGCAGTGTACAGGTAAGCAAATGTTCACCTTTTCTTAAACTGCTGCAGATCAACATTTCCACTCATTAAAAAAAAATGACAAAGAGCTCGTGAGGGTTTATGGTATATCACGGAGATTTCAGAATGGAAGGTGTAGTTTATATATCCACATTTTCTGTAGGCTGATAAAACTATACACATCTTTGTTTTTGATACAGATGTTATGCCATAACTTAGCAATGTCAATATATCACATGAATTGTATGTTTTTTGATATAATCAATCAGAAACTAACACTTTGTGAAGTTTTTTGTAGCTAACTCAGCATGTCTCTAACTGTGTTGTCCTTTGCAGGTACATGTGTCGGGGTCTGTTTGAGGCTCACAAGCTGCTCTTCAGCTTCCAGATGTGTGTCAAAATCCTGGAGGTGGCTGGCATACTCAACATGGATGAGTACAACTTCTTCCTTAGAGGAGGACTTGTAAGAAATACAGAACATACACAAACATCATGTTATTGCCTTGTTCAGTTTAAGACATTCCAGCAGGTCAAACCTATATTTTCAATAGTTAGGAACATTATCAATCATTGTGACGTTTCTACACAAGTAAATTTCCTAATATCCCAGGGACATGTCTGATACTGTGTGACAGATGTGTGAGATGTTTGGTGTATGTATTGATAGATTAATAGAAGAAAAGTTTGACTAGTGATTAATTAATGGGTGTTTTTCTAGGTACTTGATAAACAGGGTCAGATGGCTAACCCATGCACCAGCTGGTTGGCAGACTCTTGCTGGGACAACATCACAGAGCTGAATAAGTTGCCCAACTTCCATGGCATCGTGGAGTCCTTTGAACAACATTCTCACTTCTGGAACCGTTGGTTCACCAGCTCAGAGCCAGAGAATGCCTCTCTGCCAGGTCTGTATGTGTTGTAGGAGGCAGGTTTTTCTTTTTTCTTTGATACTGTATTACTGAAGGAAATTCCGCCCACGAAGAACAATGAAACTGAAGTGTACTCTCTTGAGAGGCTGGGAGTATTGCTGTGCAAGAAAGACAGCTCGTTCACGATGCTGTGAAGCACCGTTTTTACACTGGTCGTTTGGAACAACATATCAGTACCTTTAAACACTCTTCTGCTGTCTGCCTAATGGTGAATATGCGTCCTCTGCTCGGCTTTTTCTAACCTAATTGTTTGTTGTTGGAAGAATTATTGGAAGAGATAGAAGAGAGCAAGAGAGAGTGTGAGAGTTAGTATGTGTGTATCTGGATGTCTTTTATTGGTAAATTTCATTAGTAGAAATTAGATTTGACAAACTCTGGCTCTGTTTGAATATGATAGCAGGCAGATTTTGCCACAGTCCTCACTTAGGCTGCTGAGGTTTTCTTAAATTTCTGTTAGCCTTTCCCCTCATTATTTCATTTATCCACTACCCTTTTTCGCTTCATTTTTTAAAAATTCAACTCTTAATAATCCATGTTGGTGTAATCTTACATCTCTGTCCTCATTTCCAAACTGCCCTCCTTCACCCTTGGATTCCCAACTTTACCTTTCCTCTCTGTTTTTCTCTTCTAGGTGATTGGCAGAGGAAGTGTAATACATTCCAGAAGATGCTGATAGTGCGCTCTCTGCGTCAGGACCGTGTTTCTTTCTGCGTTACCTCCTTCATTGTTAACCACCTGGGTGCTCCCTTTGTGGAGCCTCCTGTTCTCGACATGAAGGCTGTGAGTGTCAGCTGTAATCTTTTTAGTCCCTGTTGTCTTTTTTTAATCTCTATTATTAGTTTTGAAGGTTTAAATGCCAATAATATCATGTGTGTAATTGTATTTGATTCTATCTCATTTAAAAATGTCACAAAATCCCATCACAGAGTCCTTTTTATGCGTCAAACAAGTTACTTTTAATTTTTTTTACTCTCTCTGACTGTTGTCCATCTGTCTTCTCCCCAGGTTGTAGAGGAATCTACCAGCAGTACTCCTCTGATCTTTGTCCTGTCTCCTGGAGTGGACCCTGCAGGTGCCCTGCTGCAACTGGCTGAGGCTTCTGATATGAGCAAGCACTTCTTTGCTCTTTCTCTGGGCCAGGGACAGGCCCCCATTGCCAAGAGCATGATAGAAGAGGGCGTCAAGAACGGTACGAGACCCACTACTTCTTTGTTTTTTTTTCCGCTCTTCTGTCTTAAATTTTTTAGTTTGATTTAACGTGTGTTAGGACAAAGTGTTTGAATCATGAATTTTTTCTCTTTCATGGCAACCACAACATTATCTGAATGCTCAAAGCCTTACATACACAGTCTTAGCAAGTTATATCAGCTTTTCTCAGTACTTTTTTTCTTCCCAGGTCATTGGGTGTTCCTTGCCAACTGCCACCTCTCACTTTCATGGATGCCTGAGCTGGACAAGTTGATTAAGCAGCTACAGGTACAGAAGCCCCATACAAACTTCAGACTCTGGCTCAGCTCTTCGCCACACCCCGAATTTCCCATTACCATCCTGCAGGCTGGTGTCAAGATGACCACTGAGCCACCAAAGGTGCATGTGTAAATCAATACTCTTCTTTGTAGTTCTTTTTGTAGATTACATTTTATTTGCCTACCAGTATTCCAGAGTAAGACATACATCCTACATGTAACACCCTCCGTTGTGCTAACTCTGCCCATCCTGTCGTCCTCAGGGAGTTAAAGCCAACATGATGCGTCTGTATCAGCTGGTGACTGAGGCTCAGTTCAACCGCTGCTCAAAACCCGTATTCTACAAGAAGCTCCTCTTCTCCCTCTGCTTTTTTCACAGCATCCTGTTGGAAAGGAAGAAATTTCTGCAGATGGGCTGGAACATTGTCTATGGCTTCAATGATTCTGACTTCGAGGTCAGTGCCTCATCTGATACAGATAGAAATAGTGGCAGCTGTTAGAAGGCACAGTAAAAACAGAAAGACTAGTCTTTTGTGAACATGTAGTGAAGATGATGATTATATGGCTGAGTATGTGCTGGAAATGTTTTATTGATTAAAATTTCCATGTGCCTGTTGATTTCCTTGACTAGATTTTGACTTAAATTACAGTCAGAAAAGCAATTTCATACCTCAATATTTAGACTAATGAATAATGACAACCTAGTTAGTTTGGTATATTATCCTAACAGCTTATTGCTCCGTATTGCCAGAAAACCATGCCACCACCAACAATCAAGTGCAACATAGCACAATTATAGTTCAATTGCGTGGCGCTGAATCCCTCTACTTGCATTTGTTAACATTTCTTCCTCTCCATTCTGTCTTTGCTGCTTCTGTCTGCTTTCTACAGCAAAGAATTTTCACTTCTCCTTGGTATGTTGCCTTGCATTTCAAAGCCAGTATTTTAAGATCCTCGTCTTGATGCCTCCCTAGGTGAGCGAGAATCTCCTCAGTCTGTATCTCAATGAATACAAGGAGATTCCCTGGGATGCACTAAAGTACCTCATCGCTGGGGTCAACTATGGCGGTCACGTCACAGACGACTTTGACAGACGTCTTCTAACAACATACATCAACGACTACTTCTGTGACGCTGCCGTAAATGAACCTTTCTTCAAGTGAGACACTATGACACACATTTTTTTCTGCTACATTGTAATGTGCTACTACGAATGTAAGTGCTATAATGTCCAAGCATGCCGTTAATAATTTAGGGGTCGGCCATTTAAATATTTTAGTCTCCAAATTTGTGCTGTCAAAGTGAAGCCTTTTTTTATGTGGTGGAGACAAACTGGCTGTGAATTATTGGGAAAGCTCTCCTCTGGTCGTAGAGTGCCAGCACCACCAAGAGGACAGTTAGAATATTACCACTTAATACACATTAACACATCCATGATCTCTTAGGCTTTTTTTTTCTTTTTTTTTTTTTTTTGCTTTATTACTTGCACAAATCCCATGTTCAGTCCCTTCAAATACACTGCTCTTAAAAAAATTCTAAGGGAAATCTCTAAAGTTCAAAGAATAGGCTTTCGTGCACTGCATTATTTCAGTCAGTATGAGTTCTCGGGTAGCTGTTGGCAGCTGTGTAAAGAAACTGCAGTACAATGACAGCACTACCACTTCATTCAGCTGCCTCCAACAGAACATTCGTTTTTTATATCGCCAATACATGAACACTTGAATATGTTTTTGTCCTTTGTATTGTAACGTTTTTGTGTTGCTGCACTTGCATCAATACATCGAATTACATTAGATGAGATGAAAACAATCTGTAAAAAGAAATTTGGTCACGGGCCATTACAATGGTAGGGAATAAAACTGTGGGAATGATGGCTCTAATACTGTATTCTGAAAGTCTTTAAAAGCTGTTTGCCATTAAAATAGTGTGCACATCATAATGAAATAAATGGAATAGAAATGCAGTGTATTTTCTGACAGCATCACAGGTTAGATTCTGTAATTGTATCTTTGTATATTATTAGGTGTACAGATGGCGTAATGTACAGTATGCTCAGAAACAAATTCAAATGGGCTGTTTTAACTACTCTTATTGCCTTTTAACTATGCAGATAAGCCATACCCAAAATATAATGCTCTAATTTGTTATTTCCCTCTACTTTGCTGTTGCTGTATGTTTAAAAATACTTTTATATATGACTCAATTTTTGTTCTGTCAACCCTTTTTCATCTATCAGGTTATCGTGCTTGACCTCCTATTACATCCCCCGTGACGGTCCCCAGTCCTCATACAAGGACTATATCAACATGCTGCCACCTACAGAGCACCCTGAGGTGTTTGGCCAGCACACCAATGCCGACATCGCAAGTCAGATCGCTGAGACCAGAACGCTGTTTGACACCCTGCTCTCCCTGCAGCCCCAGGTCTCCAGCATCACCACCAGGGGAGCCAGGCCCAGTAGAGAAGATAAGGTGTGGGGAAATTGGAGGGCAGAGACGACAAGTAATTTATTGTAGTGCAATGAGTACAACCATACATCATAGTCCAGCAGCATACTGGGCCCTATAGTCATCTCTTTTATAGAGTATGTATAGTTGAACTTGGGGAAAATGGTTTTATCCCCTTAAAATCATATTATCATCACTCTTTGTGAGCTTTAATTTGATACTGCAGTCTGCGCCATGTTGAGAGCATATGCTCAAAAACAATAAACTCGAACAAGAACACAAAGACTGTAATATCCCCCTCTGTACCTCAGCACCATGGCTGCATGATCTGTTAGACACACCACTAAGTATATATTTATGTAATTCTCTGACTTCATTTTTACAAAAGGTTTTCGTAGTTGATTTGATTTAAAACCTTACAGATATCTAATGAAATCCAACCTGTGTCAGTTTTCTCTCTTTTCTTTAAAAAGGCTCAAGGCCTGTAATGGTCACAACATAGAACTAATACTGACATCGTGGTCAGGTTAAATGCGATGAATTAAAAAAGAAATGAAACCAAGCTGCAGAAAGAACAACATGTTTTTACAGCTACATGTTGGTTTGTTTTATGACCTAGTGCATGACGCTGTTTTTGTTTTTGTCTGTTTGATTAATCCTGACCTACGGCATTTGTGGTTGTTTTCATCGCACTAATCATTATGGGTAGTAGGAGTACTGATATATGATTCAGGCGCAGCTGCTGCAGAGTAGCCTGGCACATGGATGGAGTTTCTCTCAGTTTAGGACTGGATGTTATTTATAAAATTCTCTGGCACGGTACATGTAATTTTATATCAACATTGGTATGGTCATACATTTTCTGGAAAATCAATTAAGAAAATTGTTTCACTGAGTTCTGCACTCGCAACTAAATGACTTGCATATTTGGGCAGGTTATCTGTCACCGCGACTTGTCTTTCAAATATATACATACTGGAATCTGTTGGGAATGTCGAGGAGGAACCTGGTGACAAAAACAATCAGCATCTAATTATGACCCACAAGTGTATTTGTCACCTTCCCAGTCCTCAGCAGTTTAACGTTTGGTTTTCATCCTTCTTGTTTGGATGAGGCTTGTGTGTGTGTTAAACATTTTCTTCCACAACAATTTGATCTTCTGCTGATCTTAATCCGTGACCGATAAATGCATTTGGTTTGGTCAGTGGGATTTTAAAACCCTCGTCCGTCTGTATCTTTGTGACAGAACAGTTAATAGTTACAGCTAAAAAAGGCTCTCTTCATGAAGCCACCCAGCATTATATGATAGTTTTTTCCTCCAACAATGCTGAAACAACCATATGGTTACATAACACTGGTTTACCGTCATCAGTGTAATATGATACAGATCTAGGAATCCGTGTTTTATGGTGAACGCTGCTCTGTAAAGTTTTAGGCCTTGCCTCAAAAGGTTCCTTTAAATGCTTCTAACTTCATTCTTTTTGCTACTGTTAGATATTTATACTGACTGCTGTAAATGAAAATGTACCTTTAGTTGCTGATAAAGTGTTCTGTAAGTGCAGGAAAAAAGACAGAGCACTTATTTATATACTAAATAAGGTTTTTGTAACAGCTCCCACATGCTGATCCCACTCAGAGCGAGATTGATTTCATTATTTTAAATCAAATATATATAGAATGTTGTGCATTCAGTCTGTTTTAGCCAGATATTTCTGTTTTGTTTTAAAAGTTAATGGAGTCTTATCTCTTACTCCTTGAAGTAATTGTTTGTTTAAATTCTGTGATAGTGTAATAGTGCAGCTAAATATATGTAGTTTGTCCAACTGATAATGTAATCTTATCATCCAACTCCCTTTTATTATTATTATTTATGGTTGCTAGAGTATAACTGTTTTTTTTCTGGAGTGTGTGTGTATGTGTATTACTGTTAAAATCAAAAGCCTGTGTGAGTCACATCTTCTTTTGTGCAATATTTAATCTGTGTTTTTAGGTATTAGAGATGTTGACAGATCTTCGTAAGAAGATCCCAGCACTGATTGACTATGAAGGCACCAGGTCCCTCGTCCAGGAAAACCCCACACCTCTTAATGTGGTCCTGCTGCAAGAGATCCAGAGATACAACTCTTTGCTGGAAACTATCACGTATGTGTGCGTCTGTCAGCATGTCATCTGGCCAAGAGTCATGTTTGTAGGATACCTTTATGCGTGTGATTACTCTCAAATGTCTCTCAAGTCTGCAAGTGTAATATGACGTTAACACACATCTGACTCACTTTCAGGAGATTCACAGCAGAACAATTACAGTTTCTCATCAGCGAATAATTAGCGAGTCGGGGTGGTGCTGCTCACCCAAGGGCTCTCTCTCTCCTGTTACTTATGCTGCAGCAGGCTGTGTACCAGCTAGAAAAGAGATAATAACCAAGATTAAAAGAGAAGGAAGCAAATGAAAGTAAATTTTTGGCTGATTTGGATCTTGCACAGACACTACTGTATGCCTGAAATGCATTTCTTATGGAGTGACTACTGCTAAACCCAAATATATGGTACAAAAATGAAGTCCTCATCATCAGGCGCCTCAGTGCCGTTATATTACTGTGACAGTAAGCTTAACAGACGCACATCTGTGTCATTGTGTTGTGCATTTTGACATTTTATCGGTGACAATAACCCTACCATGAAGTAAGACTGAAATTGGGTCATGTGCACTGTATTAGATGAAATGCTTTTTCTAAAATCATTTTGATGCAAAAACACTGTTAAAGATAAATAGTTTGAGGAATAGCAAGGAGTTTGGTGCTTAATTGACAAAGCTGAATCAATTGCACAGAGTTGAATATAGTCCCTAATATCATATATTTGCAAAGAAAACCTTATAATTTGCTTGTGTCTCTATGCACATTAAAGTCAATAGACTACTAAACACTGGCAGCTACATTTTGCCATGGATAAGAGTTCATTGCAATTGTAGCCACTGTTGGCACTTGTTTCTGTAACTGTGTGTGTTTGTGTCTGTAGCTTGTCCCTGGTGGAGCTGGAGAAAGGCATCAAAGGCTTAGTGGTGATGTCACCCAGCATGGAGGAGACCTTCAACTGCATGTATGATGCCCGTGTACCGCCGCTGTGGGCGAAGGTATGAACACACATAGAGCACCTGCAGTTATCCACACAATCCTCCGTTACGACTTCTTTTGAGGTCACATCAAATTTGTTAGTATGCTTTACTACCCTAGTTTTCATTTCCTGGTTATCTTCTCTCTACTGCTTGATTTGTAATTTTCTGCTTCTCACTTCTTTTAATATATATCGGTGTACTTAAACATATAAGTGTGAAGCACATATTATCATACTGCCTGGCTGCAGTGTGATAGAGGAGACTCTCCTGAGAGACTACACCTGCTACCCTCTTTTTATCTGACTTCAGAAAGTTGGCAGACACAGACTAGAAGGAAGAAGTGCTGCTAAGATCAATAATATTGAGATAGCTGCTCAGTGGAGAATTGAGTGGACATGAATAATACAAGACAAAAAGGCTGTGCTGAGTCAGGATTAAAATGATAAAAGAATGCTTTGAAAAACATAACAATGCAAGCAAGAACCAAGGTAAACAGTGAAACAAATGTAGCCTTTATTGGTTTGGCTCTTCTCTACAGTATGATCAAGTTCTGACCGAGTGTTTCTGTTTGAGGCTCACGGATAATGTTCCAGTGCTGACAGACTGCTGTGTTTATTTTTTTCTTCCAAATTCCGACTACATTTGCATCTAAGCATCTCTCTGCAACAGCTACAATAGATTTCTGTGCAGCCCCTTAACAGAGGCCATTCAGATGTCCAGTCAGAGTCTTGCATATTGATCTTTGTGACTGTAACGTGATCGACACCAATCTATTGTTCTTCCTTGAGCCAGAAAAAGGCTGCAGGCCTGTCTCTGTGCTCACTCACTGGTCTGTTATTAAAGGTGTATTTATCCATCACTCTGCCTGGCTACACAGACACACACTTGTTCTGGTCTGTCCAACCGCAGACACTCTAACGCACACACTCTGATGGCACTCTGGCAGCATTCCAGCTGTGATTCTGTCCGAATGCTCCATTCTGGCTTCATTATCACTGGACCTCTCTTTACAGTGGGGAGAGAACACAGGGTGCTGTCAGTCTGGGTCAAGGGGCTTGAAAAGATTCTGGCTTACGAGTGTGTGTGTGTGTGTGTGTGTGTGTGTGTGTGAGTGCAGTGTATGAGTCAGTGGTGTGGGTGGATGGGTGTGTGTGTGTGTGTGTGTGTGTGTGTGTGTGTGTGTGTGTATTTGTGAGTGGCTGTTCATCAGGTGGAGCATACCTTGGCCCTCAGTGGCTGAACAAAGCCAGTGTCTGTGGACTAATCGTAGTGTAATAAGCAAAGTAAACCTTTCAAGGCCTGCTCCACTTTCCTAAAAAGACCCTGAGCTCATTGTCCTCTAGCCAGCGGCTTATTACTGCTCAGTGTACTGTATGTGTGTCTGCATGTGTGTGTGTGTGTGTGTGTGTGTGTGTGTGTGTGTGTGTGTGTGTGTGTGCGTGTGTGTGTGCGTGTGTGTGTGTGTGTATTTCCTTTTATAGGAGTATTGGATAATTATTAGAGCTACTGCCTCCAGCTGAGCATATATTCTACTGACGACTTGTAAACACAACAATTCTCCTTTTTCCTTCTATTTCTGGCTTTTACCTATCTCAGTCTTTTCAAATTTGCTGTGTCTTGCTCTTTTTTTCCTATGTGTACTTTGAGTCAACTTCATCTCTCTCTGTCTGTATCTTATTCCTTTCATATGTTCTAATATTACCTTCATTCTCCTCTTTTCTTTCTGTCTATGTCTTCATAAAACAGCCCCTCATAGATTCTCAGTCCTGCTTATTTATCCCTCCCTTCATCCCTCTCTTCTCTGCTCCTCCTTGGCATGGCAGCCTGTCATTAGTTCTGAGCTCACAGACTCATGGCTTTAATTTTGGCTTGCCTGCCTCTCTGTCTCCGGCCTTTTTGTATCTGGTTTCCACACAACGCTCTGCCTGTATGTGTGTGTGTGTGTGTATGTGTGTCTGTGTGGGGACTGTATAGTTTATGTGCATCTGTGCTTGTAGAAGGGGTTTGAAATAAATCAGTGAAATTTATACAGCCAATAAAAATTGTGCAAATATGTTGGTGTCTTTCCAGGCACATAGTCGACATTATGAAAACATCCAGCTTATGTCTGAATGTGAGGGTCAGGAAGACACCTGAAAGTATATGTAGATATAAAACTGGATTAATTTTTACAGTCTCCCTGAGGTGGAATAAAGAGTTAAATCTGAACACTGCAGTCACAAAAAACAGACTGACTCGAGAAAGAATTTGCCTTCAAAAGTTTGGTATTTTTGATCTGTGATGGACCGTTTGGCGGATCTGTTTCAGCCTGAAGACTAGTAAAGGATTGTTGCCACAGGCAAACAGCTGAATCCCATTAATATTAGCATTAATTCATATTGTTAGGAAATAAAAATTATGTTATGTCATTTTTAAAACATGGGCTTTGCTCTTGCAGCTCTGACATGTGGCCTGATGTGGTATGATCTGCATTTCTTAGTATCATATATGTAAAAATTTACTGGAAACATACACATATGTACTAACCAGTAGCTACTATTTAACACGCACTGGAACATAAGCTGGCCAGTGGCTGAGTCAGTCCCCACCAAGACAGAGGGAAAAGAAATGAGGAAAGCACTTATAATCTGTGACTATCCCAAATGAGCTGTCATAATTGAAAAAGATCTTGACAACACAGCACAACATCAAACAGAGAAAAAAAAGAGAACAGGTGGAACAATAGTGTCATTCCTAATGAAGCTGTTGTGTCTAAGAAACTTCTCCAAACACGACCTCCTGGTGCACTTCAGACTGAGCAGCACACTGAGACAAAAACGGGATCACCCTGAGGATAAAACACCCATACTCAAGCTGAGCAGTGTTGTATATGCAGTCCAATACAGCGAAGACTACACTGACCTATATATAGAGGAGACTAAACATCAGCTCCAAAAGCATATGGCTCAACACAGGGGAAGCAGCTGCTCAGCAGACCTCCTGCATCCCAAGGATAAGGACACTCCTTTATAGACAGTAATGTTCACATTCTGGACAGACAATACAGACGGTTTGAGAGGGAAGTGAAGAAAGCTGTCTGTGCTCAACTAAAACAACCATCTCTAAACAGAGGAGGGGGTTTATTAACCACTTATCAGGTACTTATCCTTCAGTTCTGAGATCCCTTCCCAGAAAGTTTCACCACCATGACTCATCCCTCACCTGTTTAACAATCATTTACTTGTCAAACTATGTGAGTTTTGTGTTGTTAACAGGCCATGAGCCATGTGATTTGCAGGTGAGCATATGAATGTGGGACTCCCATTAGTCATTCCTAAGAGGTTAAACATCCTTAAGAGCCAGTTGCCTTTTAGTAAAGCTCTTCGGATCACTGGCCAAAACTATAGGGAACTGTACCAGAAGTTCTCCTTAAATTGTCGTGTTTGAAAAGGATGTCTGCAAATTGATTAGCAGCAGAAAATGCATTTTGTAATTGTTTCATTCCTTTCGTCTGTTACATGTCTTTATGTATTAAATGCCTTTGCATGTGAAATTTTAACTTTGGGCTTTATAAAGTTATGACAGGCATCCCTAGTTATTGTTTTTTTTAATGGATTTTACACGCAATTGCTAACCGATTACTTGGAAAAAGTAATAATTGAATCAACTAATAATGAAAATAATTATGACAGCAATTAGCAATCCATTCCATTATGGCTTTTATTTTTGTGTGTTTGATAGTAAAACAAGATAACCTTTGAAGCACTGCTTGTTAAACACCTTCCCTCAAAATCCTTAATATGCTATGACTGATTGTTCATAGATTCCAGTAAATCTTCTTTAAGCAATATCAAATTAACCAAAGGAAGTAAACATTGCGCCTCAGTAGCTTAATTGTTTGAACACATGACACAAAACCACAGTGTTCCCCGTTTGATTCCAGCTATAGGCCTGTGTTGCATGTCATTCTTCCCTCTCTCACCTACATTTCCTTCAGCCTTGACTGAATACAATAAAGGCGCAAATGATCAAATGTAGGTGTATATATTCTAACTATGTTCACGCCTAACTTGTGACTTTTCACACAGTTCTCACACACATTTTCCTGCATCCCTTTTTGTGTGCTGGTGAGACGTACGAGCCACCAACTGCACTGTACTGAGCCTGTTCCCATTATGAGCGGCTGCCAACAGCTGGAAGCATGAAATGACTGCAGATTTCCCATCTCTCTCTCTCTCTCTGTCTCTCTGTCCACTAGGCATACCCTTCACTGAAACCCTTGGCAGCGTGGACCAGGGATCTTTGCCAGCGAGTCGATCAGTTTGCACGCTGGGCAGAGACGATGCAGCCCCCCAACTTGTTCTGGCTGTCCGGCTTCACCTCTCCCAACGGCTTCCTCACCGCCGTGTTGCAGTCCTCTGCTCGAATACACAACGTGAGAGTTGACGCAACCACATGCACATAGAGACGGTTATGCAATTCTGCATGCATGAGGTTATTATGTGATTTTACATCTGAAGACTAAACAGTGAGGATTAAATTTCACAGCCACACAACTCACACACATGAAATCTCCCTGACAAACACTTGGAGGCACGCTGGTTTTCAGGACGCACCAGCAGTCATCCTCTGTGGAGGTTTGGCAAACACAACCTGTTAAATACTCTTGTCTATCACTCTTTTAAGCACATATATTTTTCTCAGATTTTCACAGCCAGATACTCCACACTTAATGTTGTAGGTTAAGAAACTCTTCTAACAGAACTTTCACTGTTAGACTGTTGACAGTAACAATATCCTGTCCATCCAACACTTATCATTGTGTATTCTTGCAGGTATCAGTGGACGTGCTGTCCTGGGAGTTTATAGTGTCCACTGTGGATGACAGCCACATCCTTCGCCCTCCCAAGGTGACTCCTTGTACTCACATTTTTATTTCTGTATAGATTTCCATAAACCTGCCATCAGACCGCTTTTTCTGAGCCATTAGCTTTCTGCTGTCATTGCCGCTGTCTGTCACATTTTTCATTTCTGCTCAGACACTGACTGTGTGATTTTTGTTGGAGAAAAAAAAAGGTATTTTCATTCAAAGCAGCACACCACTTTGTGCCTGTTTTCCCATTCCACAAATCTGCTCTCCCGTTTGAATTGCTTTGCCTAGGACTGATAATGCTTTATCATATTGTTCCCAAATGTCTGTCATTGCAACTTGATTTCTTCCTCAACTCGTCTTATTTAACTCTTTTCTGTCGGCTTCTCTGTGTGGTTCTCTCTCCTTTCTCCATTATACCTCCTTGCGCTACTCCAAAACCAATGCACACTTCTGTCCCTTCCTCCTACTTGTTTCTTTTTATTTCTCTGGCTCTTTTTCTTTTGCCCAGATTCATCTTTCCTCTCTCTTCTCACCTCTAATGCCTCTTCTCTCCACAGTGTTTTCCTTTGGAAGTTTCAACTCTTTTTGTTCTCTTACTTTCTCTCTCTCATGACCTACTGCTTCCCATTCATCTCTGCTTTCTGTGCCACCTCAGTTTTCTCTCTGCCTTTTCCATCTTTCCACCCTCTCTCCTGTAGCTTCCTCTTTGCCGCTTCCCTCTCTCCTCTGTTCATCTTCCCCCTGCAGTCCTCCATTTTCCATTGTTTTTGCCCCTCCTTATTATTTCTATTTTTAGTTTAATAACTGGCACTCGTGTTTGTCAAAAGTCACCTTCAAGAAAGTATGTAAAACTCTCCCATTACCTTTGCCCATTTGTAACCCCCCATCCCTTTTTTCCCCCCTTGTCTGTCATCTCATTCCTTCCCCTACCTGCCACCTCCCTCCAGGATGGGGTATTTGTCAGAGGTTTGTACTTGGAGGGGGCTGGTTGGGACAGGAAGAACACATGTCTGGTGGAAGCTGAACCCATGCAGATGGTCTGTCCCATGCCCACCATCCACTTTAGGCCAGTGGAAAACCGCAAGAAGATGGCTAAGAGTGAGTTTTACAGGACTTTATAATATGAAATTCCACAATTCACCCCACAAGCTGTTTTTCCATAGTCTTCTCTTTGCAGTTTTATTCATTTTTAAATGATTTATCTTTGCTTTCGTGTTTTTACCATCTGCGTCATGCTGTGTGGTTTCACTGACTCAGCTCCGTGCCTCTTGTTTGTAGGTATGTACCTGTGCCCATGTTATTACTTCCCTTTGCGGTCTGGTGGGGCAGGAAGACCATCTTTTGTGATCGGCGTTGACCTCAAACCTGGAGCTGAGAGTCCAGACCACTGGGTAAAGAGAGGGACTGCTCTTCTCATGAGCCTAGAAAATTAAAGGCCATGACAAGTAAACTCAATAATAGGTTCTCACACTTTGTTATCATTATTTAATGTTTTAATTCTATTGAATGTAATTTCAGATTTTTTTCTATTGTTCTCATTTGTGTTCAAGTTCTGACTGTGTCCCTTCATAAATATATTACATTTTATGAAGGTTTTCACACTTGAGGTTTAACAAGAGTCGTTAGTTGACACTTTGCAGTCCGTCTGCACACTTCTAGTAGATCTGTATCCCATCCTCTTGTTTTTTCCTTCCTTTCTCGGCTGTTCGCTGAGCGATTATGCACTCCTCTCCACAGACCTGCATCAGTCTTTCCATGCTGACCCCTTTTTACCCCTCTCAAACATAGACACTGACGCACCAACGTCCACGCACTCACACAGGCACACAGAATAACCTCCTACTGTGTTTTACTGGAAACTGGCTTCCTTGTAACATCTGGATCAAGTGACTGCTTGTTTGAGTGTGTGCTCATTGAATTCCATAGTAATCTGATGAGGTGTAGCACACTGTTGTCTATTTTGTATGAACATAGCAGATTTGACAAAGGACTTGCACAAAAAAAAAAAAAGATGTTTCCTCTAGAACAGGGGTGTCAAACTCATTTCAGTTCAGGTTCCACATTCAGCCCAATTTGATCTCCAATGGACCAGTAAAATCTGAGCATAATAACCTATAAATAACCACAACTCCAAATTTTTCCTTTGTTTTAGTGTTAAAAAGTACATCTGACATTTTTAAAGAAAAATATGTTGAATTTCAGCACTATCATGCCTCAGTTTATCATTTAAAAAAATAACAACTTACAGATTACAGAGTTTCTACAAAGACATAAAACATTTAGTCACAGGTCTTTGGAACTGAATGATATAGTATTTTACTTTATGATCACGACAAAAGTCAGACACAAGACAAAAAACAACAAAAACACAAGACAAAATATTACAAAAATGAGACAAAAAAATGAGAAACGAAACAAAACAATAGAGACAACAGATTAAACAGAAAAAACTTACAAAGCCACCAAAAAATTGACAAATGACAAAAACAAGACAAAAAAATTACACAAATGGCACTAATGAGACCAAACTTTACCAAAAGCAAGAAACAAAACGACAAAGTACACAAGCGAGACAAAAAAAACACAAAACGACACAAATGATACACAAAACAATGGATAAAGCAAAACACAAAATGATAAAAATAAGAAAAAAAAAACACAAATGAGATAAAAAGGAAACAAAACGACAAAAACATGAGACAAAAGACAAGTCAGACACAAAACAAAAAAACTAGATAAAATATTACAAAAATGACATACAAATTGACAAAAGAACAATGAGCAATCTAGTATTTTATGATCAAAACAACTTTCATGGTCTAGAAAGTACCTTAAATTTGTAGTTTTACAAATTTACAATTAGCAGTTAATCTCTAATTTTTACGCTTTACAAAGTCGTCCCGTGGGCCAGATTGGATCCTCTGGAGGGTTGTTTTTTGTTTGTTTGACATCCCTGCTCTAGAATGTGCAAATCTGTGAAGTCCCTGCCTCTCTCTCTCGACAAACTCCTCACTCGCTGCAGATGGAGCACACCAGCTCACCTACAACACTGCTGGAACACTGTAAAACTACTTTACACCACACTGTAGCAAACTGTAATATTGGAGTCATTCAGCCATGGATGTTTGAAGCAGCAACTGATTCTAAAGAAAAATTATGATACAGAAAGATTCACCCTGGATGTCTCAATCTAATTTTTTAGTCTCAAGGTGGAAATGCAGCATATAAAAGGAACCAAAATGACATGTTAGGAAAGTTTAAAATGTTTTTGTCTTCTAGGGGATCTTAAAAATATGGTCAGAATTTAATCCAAGTTTTTATCATGAATCAACGCAATCAATTTCACTAGTAACACAGATTATTGTGTCGTTTTTGCCCGTTTTAAATACATCAATTAAACACTCACAGTGTAGGTTGAAAGACGTTTGTGAAGCCAGAATCTTTTGGCACCAACCAACTGGAATCTGGAGTTAACAAACTTAGAATCAAATAAAAGAAACAAGATCGGTGTTGTGGTTTAGAGATATTTTGACTAATAGAAAAAAAACAAGATTTGAGTGTCGCGATCTGATGCAGAGATCTCAGAACAGGTTGGATCTAAACATTTGCATAAGTGTGACTGTGACTGCTTTGCCTAGAAGTGGGGCCTCAGCAAGATGCCTCCAAAAGCACAACATAGAAGCTCATTGAAGTAAAAAAGAAAAAAACACAATCCCCCCAGTCAAACATGATTGTGTTTCGGAAGAACAAACAACACTATGTACGGTGCAAACCAATATAAAAACATGCTCACAAAATTTCTGGTGGAGGGAGCTCAGGATTCGGAGTTCGCTTTTCATCACCGAGGCTGAAATAAATTCCCAAATTATTCAGGGATTTTACAGGATGATGCCATAGTGGTTCTCTACCAGCGGAAGCTCAGCAGAAGTTGGGTGACGCAGCAGGAAAAGCAAAAAAATTCCCACAATTTAACCCAACAGAGATGCTGGAGATTGACCTCTAGAGAGCCAGAAATCCTAAGAAAATGGCTGAACTGAAGCAGTTTGTCACCCAAAACTCCTGTCAGTTTTCCCACCAGCAGTAGAAACACTAAAGATGATAATTATTGTGTGTTATTAGCTTTAGGATACTGCATTTGTCTGTACTTGTAACTTTGATTAAGATCCGATTACATTTTTATGACTGATGAACACCATAAAAACCAAGAATTCCTAAGGGTTCACATAGATTCCGATGTATATGTCCACTATTTACAAGATGCCCACTGATCAGACAGTCATAGAAATACAAATCAGTTCTGTTACTGGTAGATTTTTGTCTTTACGTTAAAATTTTGTGAAGATTAGATTTGGTTAAGCCCACTCGCATACACAGAAAGTAACCAAACACACACAGCAAAGCACACATGCAAACAATGCAGTTAATCAAGGTGAGGTAAAGGACATTTTTATGCTAATATGCATTTCTCCCAGGCTGAAAAAGAGGACAGAGGGGAGGCAGTGACTGAAGGAGAAATGAAGCCATTCAAACAAATGAATTCTAATGAAGCTTTCGCGGACAAGATGTTTGGAGTCGCTCAGCATTGTGAGAGAGAAGGCCCGGACTTCCCCGCTGGAAAGGACTCGGCCCAAACTCCTGAAAGGGAGGGAGAGAAAGAAAGAAGAAAAAAAAACGAGAAGGACCCTGGAGAAAGTGAGCCGGGAGGAAGAATGATCCAGTAATGAGAGAGGGGAACCAGCAAAGGAGGGGCTGAGTTCAAGGTTGTATTCAGACTTAAGGATTGTCCCCCCTGAAAGACCAAACACAGACTTCCTCGGGGTTTAAGAGCCTCTTTATCAGGCCCAGGTCTCTGTGTACACTGGTGGTCTCTGGATGGGGAGGACATGGAGGGGAGGGGAGGGGGCGGCATGCTGAATTCAAATTCAAATTGGCTTATTCTCTGGGTTGGTTGTAACAAATATCAGACTCGAGGAGGGGTGTGTTTTATGGAGAGATGAACTAGAACGTGAATGTGGTGTGGAACCATATCAGATTAGATATACCATACATGGACTGGAATAGTCTCAAGTTTTTTGGCTATTCTTGGAAACAATATGGATCCAAACTGTTTCTGTGACCTCGAAAGTCCTGGCATCGTCCATGATGAGGGAATCCAAAGCTTATAATTTAACGGACCTATGATAGCTGCTCTCTGTGGACTCTAGTGCCCCTCTGAGAACTTTGGAGGACATTCAAGGGGAAGTGTCTAGCCACATTACACCGTCTCCTGTTGAACACAGTATTACTTGAATCAAAGCATGCGGAGCGCCTACCCCCCCCCCCCCCCCCCCCCGACACCTCAAGCACTCTTGAGAGCCGAACTGAATCCCATCTGTGCTTTAATTTGATTTTGCCCCAGTTTTAGGTTTCTTGGGAAGTGTGAGCCACCTGACAGGATTAGCAGACACCTCCAAAGCACAACTTCTGATTGCTTCAAGTGGCTCATGGCCCTCCTTTTCTTTGAGTCCAGGAACTACCTCCAACCGAGAGCTTGACTCTTGAGCCGAATAGTTCGTGAGGAGGGTCCAGTTGTTCCCCCATTGAACAGTAGTTAATAATGGAATTTGGGCAAGTTTGTACAGTGTGTTTGCCAGTGACTATGGAGGCGGGGCAGTTAATGTCCAAGACTCTTCCACTGAAAATAAACCTTCATGAGGAAAGAGAGAGAAGGAGAGAGAGAAAGGGAGAGGAGGGAGGCAGGGAGAGGAGGGAGGAGGAAGGGAAAAGAGCCTTTCAACGGGGACAGAAGGGAAAAGAGTCTCCGTTTCAATGGAATAAAAACTGCGCAATTTCTTTAAGGACTCCCTGCTCGGATCGCGGCGGACCATTACTCTCCATGAAACCTTTTGCGTTTTTGGATGATTTGGACATCTGTGCTCATTGCACTAATAATAATAATAAAAACCTCTCTGCTGTTTTGAATTCTACAACCAGCTTGCGATTTTTTTTTTTTTGCAATCATTCAGAATATGACTGTGCAGAGATGCAACATCAGTGATGAGTCTATCCGTCATGCCTTGCCCATGGGCGAACATTTTCTATGTGATCTATGCGTGTGTGCTGTCTGCTCGACGTTTGCACCTAAATGGATGTTGAATGAGGATTTTTTTAAATATTTTTTTTAGGGGGAGAGGGTTTTTTTTAGGGGGCTGCGTCATCCATGGCTGAAGCCGCTTTGCAGATTTTTCCACTATTGCACTGTTTTAACAGGGCACCTCCCCACCACAGCACATTTTGGATCAAAAGGTAAGCATGATGATGACTCTATCAGACATGCTGGCATGTGCACACCGCGTTACCTAATTCTACCAATGAGACTCCATTGAAAACAAGCTCAACTACAGTGTCCTCTTCCTGAAATAAACGTTAAAGGACGCGATACATTAGAGCAACTGTAGGATTGTAAGTCTGCTAACTCTGCTTTCCTACAGCAGGAACACTATGGATCTATGCTTGTGTTTTTTCCCCATAATGTGGTGATTTGATTGCATTATATAATGAGCTCCACAACTTGACATGAATATATAAGTTTTGACGCTGCACCGGTTTCATTTTGCCTCCGATTTCCCCCAAAATTCATAGTGAAACTGAACTTGGTGATGTCATGTTTTCTACGGCAAGGAGGCGATAGTTTACGGGAAGGTAGGAGTTGGTGATGTCGCAATCACGATGTGTTGATGTCGGTTTATAAACGCACCAAAAGGCGACGGATCGTGTCCGTGGGTGTCAGATCAAGATACAACGTGTGACTCGGAGATTTGGCTCGTTCTTGGTTATTCTTAAGGGGCTTGAATGGCGGTGATCTGAATGAAATGCTTCACTGTCGGAGGAAAGGAGTGTCGCATTTTCTTTCTGAATTGTCATGTGGTGAAGTTGTGGCGGGTTCTCTACTATTTCCAGGAAGAGTGTTTGAATTTTCTTCCCTTGGATTTTTTTTCCCCCTCCTCTTGTCTCCACCCCTCTTCCACTTCCACTTCTGGCGCGTTGCCGCTGGATGGCGACGCAGGACAGCGCACACGTGTGAAATCCAGTGTTGGACTTTACCAGACGGCCTGTATGGCCAGCGAGCCTTGGCAAGGTCATCTAGTAACCCCCTTTTTCTGATCCACTGACCCACTTTGGGGCCTCTCAGGTCTGCCTTCGATACAGAGGTCATTCTTGCTCCAACGCGGAGGGATCGACGCGCTGTGGTGCCAAAAACCGATTGCGCGCTTCTAGTTAAAGCTGTATCGCCCACTTTATGTGCCGCTGCGGCCATGAAACATAACTTTATGTATGTGGTGACAGAAAAGTGCGCAACTTTTCTTTCGTGACCAAAAAATAGCATATTTCTAGAATAATATTATGATTTCGACTGTAATTAACGTGATTTACTGATGGGATTATGTGCGTAAAATCAAGAAATGATCTGTTTTGCCGCTATACCGTTGGTTATAAACATTAAAAAGTAACCCCCATGATTGAAATACAGTCATTTTGATTAATTAATAACATTTAGTCTTATTATAGAGGCTGTAGTCACTTTTTGGCAATAGCAAAACATCATTATATGAGCTGTGTTCGTCCTTATAGCTGTTTCCACCGGTAAAATAACTGGTTTGGTTGGAATTTAGCGCAAAAGGCAGGTGAAATACTGCACAGACGGGTGCGCATAAATTCCATATTGACCAGTTATTTACATTCTCTGTTAAACAGCTCTTTGAGTATGTCGAGTTCTTCACTTAAAGTGATAACGTTGAACAAACTTGACTATTAGTCCTTCATTTTGACTGTGGAAAAGCTAGTTGTGAAGACTCAATGTCCCACAATGCAGTGCAACACGACGTGCTGCTCACAGGTGCAGAAGCTTAAAACTAATTGCATAGACCAGCCTGCACTAAGACGAAAAAACGGCGTATTTTAGCGTAAAAAATACGTATTTTTCTCGATTTTTTGACTTTTTAAAAAATTTGTTATTGCAAGTGTTTTAAGTTTTATTCGCTTATTCCTTAAGTGGAATCTTTCGGAGCATGTGCACGTCTTCTATAGGTAAAGTAGCTCCATTTATTTTCTGTACTGCTGCAAGACGACACTGCAAACATTTTATTTAGGCAGAAATGCGTCTGTACATGTAAATATATAATGCAGGTCCGAATACACAGAGTCTCCAACGTACCCAAAGCACTAAAATGAAAGTTTTATTAAAAGTACATTGTGCCGGGGCGCCTCCAGATTTTTTTCCACACTGATGACCAAATGCTTCCCATGAAAATCTTGGGATGAAGCACGCATTTATTATTCTGTTGTGGTATAAAGAGTTGAAAACTACGTCAATGGCCACGTTTACATTAAGTTTTTTAATTCGGAATTAAAGTTTTGTGCTTCGCGTTTACATGTAAATATTAATTCCGAATTAAGGTTTACATGGACCGCACGTTTATCCCCTTCCTTAATGCCGCTTTAACGCTTGGGCGTTGGAAAGGATTCTGATTGGACAGGAAGTGGACGTGACGTATCCCTGTTTACCGGAAGAAAACAAACTCCATTTCCCGCGGCATTTCTTTTCCCCAACAACATGGAGGAACAACTAATAAGCACGCTTTTCGCTTTGCTTTTTATTGTCGTTTTGAAACAGCAACTCGACAATGGCGTACTACTTCTGTTGCGTCACTTGAGAAGGAGAAGAGAGATAGAATACCGGAGAAGGGAGGCAGAAGACCAAGCTGTGTAAGTCGCTACGTCATCGCTACGTGAGGAGCCAAACATGCGCAGAATGACCGGAATTAACTAAAGTGGAATTAACTGTATACATGAATAGAACGTACACAGAAATTAGTTTATTCGGAATTAACATCGGAATAAACCAGGTAGTTTATTCGGAATTAAGTTTATTCGGATTTAACTTTCTAATTCGGAATTTAGTGTTTACAAGGAGATCTTAAAGCGGAATTAACTTTAATTCCGAATTAAAGAGGAATTAAAGCTCTCATGTAACCATGGCAAATGTGAGAGTTAGGGCATGCTGTGGTTTCTCCTTTTACAGTTAATATTACAGAGCATGTCATCTCCACAGGTTCAGTTAACATGTGGTTACTATGGTGACCACCGTTCAAAATAGCTGAGGAGAGGAGAATGCAGAGTATTCAAGGGGAGAATGTCACCCACAGACAACACATCCATAATGTAATTGTGATTTCAACACTAAAAATGATCTGTTCATGTGTGATTATGATTTATTCAACTACAGTTTTCATTGCTTCACTGTTGCAGATATCCTGCTAGAAAATAGAAACATTAGATATGACGGTATATTATTAATATTTTATTAAATGGATCAGACTTTTACATTAAACTAATATCCAGCTTGTGATGAGGTTCAGGATTAAGACTGCTTTAACTGATAAACTGACACCTCACCTGTCTGAGCTGAAACAAGTGCAGAGAGTCTTTTTACTGTTAGATCCTGATCGATCCTGTCTCTTTGTCATGGCGAATTTATAGTTATAAGTAGCCACTGCTGTTTTCACTGTGTCTAAATGTTCTTTCAATGCAACACTATCTTTTAGGTGCTTCTGCCCACAGGAAGTTAGATTTATTGTAAAAAGTAAATATGTGTTTGGTGCTGAAGGTTATTGTCAACTTTATTTTGAGTCATTTTTAGGTGCGCTGACTGTATTTGGGCCCTGACATCTGAATCAGTTGAGAGTCATCAGCTCAAATAGTAACAAAACTGCTGAAATATGCTCCAGGCCCAGAAACCCAAATGTCATGTCCTCTAGAGAATCCCGCTATTTTTTTTTTTTAATTGCTGTAATGGAACTGATCTGAGAACTTAAGTAAATGTGAAATGAGGCAACGGACGGTACACAGAGACCAATACTAAATAGTTATATGCAAATATGAATCAAAAGGATAAAAACTAAGTAGGGACCTACCACTGCTGTTTTTATCTCAGAAATCTGGGTCATGCCTTTTACTTTTATGAGACAGACATGTATTTAAGGAGGTGTATCACCAAGCTGTTAATTCTTTTTAATTGATTAACAATATCTTCAGACTTTACAGTAATTACATGCTGGCACTGAAGCAGTGTTTCTACTACGCACGCTGCTGTTCCAAACTATTTTAATGAATTGTACAAATTGCTGAAGTGCGAGGTTGTGTTTTGACCTCTAGATGGCGACACCCTCACAGTCCAGCCCTGGTCTCCTTATCTGCTTTATGAACAGCTGCTAGTGTCTTTCAGTGCAGCAGTAGGAGGGGAGAGTGTTGTCTCTGACTTCATGTAGTTGTTAAATTGTATGAATTTTGCCAAATTTAGAGCAATTGGGGTCCACGTTTTCTTACTTTAATGGCTCATAGATCAGAGGTTCACAACTTTTCAGTCCTCTGAACATAAAGGTGCCAGAAACTCACAGGAGGACATCCCTGGAAGCTCAACAGCAACACATAAGATCACAAAAACAGTCATATTATTTTACTTTAATATAGGACAGTAACAGAATATGTCATTCAAAGTTCTAAACTGTAATACTGACTAAATATTCAATATGTAGGAGCAGCTACTCTCAAATAATGTCTCTTTGTGTATAATGATTAGCAGTCGATGACTGGTTTAACTTTTGGAGCAATTTTGGCTAAAATATGCTATTTCTTATCCTGTTTTTAGGGAATTTTATTTGATTTTTGGTAATCGTCTCCATCAGATCTCCACTTTATTCTTCCATTGATTTCTGCTTTACTTGTTTCGAATCATCCTCAAATAGATGAATGCATGTTTCTCATTCATAGAGAAGGATTGGAGAACATGGTCAAACGTTGTGCTGCGTTTGAAGAACCGCCACCACCACCTGACTGAAGCGTAAGTGAAATATCTGGCGACCAACACCTTAGTGGCAAGATGGGCTGCACAGTGTGGGAGTGGAAAATACTCTTCCCGTCCCTCAGTGATGGTAAGATGGACACAAATATAAAACATTTTAATTCACAATTTTAATCTGTCTTCACTTTCTAGGTAGGTGTGACACAACATTTTCTCAGGGATGTGTCCGTGTATCCTAAAACAGACTCTTGTAGTATTTTCTTTTCAAATCAAATCAAACTTTATTTATATAGCACTTTTCATACAGTTAAAAATGCAACAAAGTGCTGTACAACATTTAAAAACATTAAAAACAAGCAAACCCATCCCTCCCTGCCTCCATATATACATATATGCACACAACTGCACAAGCACACACACATACGCACGCCCACACATACACAGACACACACGCACACACACTCTCACCACTGACTGTAGGGAGACATGGCATGGCAATTTTGTACACCAGTTGCTGTATATTAGTTGATGTCATTAACTTTTAAAGGTGTCGCCATACTGTGCTGAGCTTGCTTGGTTTTCCTTCTAATGACAGCAGACTCAATGGACCGATTCCTATCAGACCCATTGTTTATATACTGACATGCATTTCTTGCAGGGAACCACCTGGCTGCAAGCATCCACCTGCACAGGTAAGACTTTCAAGCTTTTATCTTGACTTTGACCTGCAGTGACAAATGGGCTGTGCATGAGTTCACTGTTCAGACCTATTGAGATGTCGGCCTCTCCTGTTTTGTCTGTCCCGTGAATATGTTTGCCTGAGCCTTTTGCAGAACAATGAAATGTTTGATTAGCTGAAATGTCCAGCCAACTAGAACAATATGTCCATGCGAGCTCTGTGATAATGTGTACTTACAGTTTAGAAGCATTTTACTGAGAACGCAAAGTGGTTGAGATTTGAAACCCTGCTGATCTGGGATCCAATCACTGTAGAAATGTCTCTTTCAACCATTTCCATCTCAGCTTTCAGCAAAGAAATCCACTTTAATTACAACCATTAGAAAGGAAATTCCATTGATTTTGCTTCGTATTCGACTCTTGTTTTTATCGACTCAGTCTTTTTGAAGCTAAGGGCGTGGTTGAGGTATAGAGGCTACCTCTGTAATGCAGTACTGAAGCAGAGTCCATGTGACTGATGATTTTCTTTGTGACCTGAAAGAAGTGGTCTTGGCTACAGTTACTGAGTCATGCATTTAAGAAGTTTTCCTCTATTTTCTGTTTGTTCTGGCTTGTTGTTTGTTCACTGGAACATTCTGACACATGAACCAGTTTGATTTTTCTCATATTTTCCCTGTTTGTATTGTAGTGGATGCCAAGCTGCCTGCCTGCTTCTGTAGATTCTTTGTGGGTCGTATGGTAGCCTCCCCTGCTATAAAGGCACTGCCATGTAAGGTTAAACGTACAGCTTTTGACTACTGAAGTTTTACATGTTGAAATCATACTTCTACTTTTTCTGTTTTGGTAAAGGAGTTGCCATAGCCACTAACTGCCACACACATTTCTGTTTTACAAATTCAGCAGGCTTAAAAAGGCATGTAGGCACCTCACCTAACAGCAGCGCTGTTTCATTATCAGTCCTTAAACAGTCTCTGACATACATCTCAAACACCCCCACACCCATCTCACTTACTGTTTTGATCTCCCTCTTAGGGACAAAGACACACATTCTCTTTAATGCTGGTGTCTCCCAGGACCTCGCCAAGTCTCTCACACCTGGGCTTTTTTGTCACTGCAGCCCAGCTTTACTACATACATTTACACCTGGCCATGAATAAGATCTATTACACACATGGATATATGTGCAAAAAGGCGTACAATCCTTCTCGAGACCAATAAGTCAGCCGCCATTATGCTTGTATATGGATACACAGACACGTCGTGAATCTAGAGAGTATTCAGACTCCTTCACTTTTTTCACTCTTTGTTATACTGCAGTCTTATGTTAAATTATTTTGAATTTAATTTTCACCTCATCAATCTGTACTGGCTAAGCGTAAATGGGAGTCTTTTTTTTGGTAAATGCAATAAAAAAGAAAAAACCCAATATCACATTGGCTTAAGTACTCAAACATTTTGCGATGACTCTTGAAATTTAGTTCAGGTGCCTCCCATTTCTCTTGATCATCTTTAAGATGTTTCTACACCTTGATTTGAGTCCAACTGTGGTAAATTCAATTTGTTGGACTTGTCTGTGTAAGGTCTCATAGCTGACCATAGATATCATAGCAACAACCGAGCCAAGAGGTTGAAGGAACTGCCTGTAGAGGTCAGAGTTGAGGCACAGGTCTGTAGAAGGCTTCAGAATATTTCTGCTGAATTGAAAGCTCTCAAGAGCACAGTGGCCTCCATAATTCTTTAATGGAAGAAGTTTAGAACAACTAGGACTCTTCTACAGCTAGCTGCCTGCCCAGCCTGTGCAACTGTTGGTAAAGGCCTTGGTAGGAGAGGTGACCAAGAACCCAATGGTCAGTCTGCCTGGCATGGGATAGAAGAAGAACTTCAAGAACAACAAACATCTCTGCTAGCTATGGCTAAAACTGAAAACTAAGAATCAGGATCAGGGCTGATCAGGACATTTTTTAACGTACTAGCATGTTTTTTTTTCCTACCCGATCCTTTGTTTGCGTTCAGTTTGAGAATGCAAAATATAAGTTTGCATTTGGACACACTATTTTAAACATTATAGCTCTAGCCTGAGGGCATTAAGTGTCATAGATGTCTCTGTCACGGGGCCTGTTACGAGCTAAACTCCCACACTGATCTGGGTTTTATGGCAAAGTGGCCAGACAGAAATCTTTTGTCAGTGAAGGAAGACTCTAAATAACTGTCAGAATATGAACTCTTTGGCTTCATGTCCGGAGGAAACCAGGCACTGTTCATCACCTGCCCAATACCATCCCATTGGCCTAACACGGTGGTGGCAGCATCATGGCGCGGAATGTTTTGAGCAGTGGAGAAAGGGAGACTAGTCAGGGTTGAAGGAAAGCAAACAGAGAGAATACAAAGATATGCCTAAAGTAAACCTTCTCCGGAGCACTTAAGACCTCAAACTGGACCAAAGGTTCACCTTCCAATGGGACAAACGAAGGTGGGCCAAGTCCAGTTGCCCACTAGTCCTGGAGTGACTTGATGACAACTCTGTGAATGTCTGTGATTTGTACCTAATTAAACATCTCTGGAGCAACCTGAGAAGGACTGTCTCTCAGTGGTCCCCATGCATCCTGACAGATGTTGAGATGATCTGCACCTGAATCCAGACATGCAAAGGCATCAAACCCAGAAAGAGTGAAGGTTTAGAGAGACCTGGTAGCTGATCTCAGGTGCATCCCATATCGGTACATACACCTTGCACAGCACATAATTCTTTTAATTTCTGGGTGGACGGACTATTTGCTGCATGTACTTTCCTGCTCTCACGCCTGTATTTCCCTGAAATTTCACCTCCTCAAAAAAACCTTTAAAAAATACTTGAGGCTATAAACACTGCCAAAGGTGTTTCAGCTAAGTCCTGAGTTAAGAGTCTGAAAAACACGAATTTAAATGATTTTGCCATGAGGCAAACACTTTCTGAATGCACCGTATATATTGAGTGCAGTATAGCTGCAGGCTTCTCAGGAAGGATGTTGTTTAGATGAATGAAGAGCAGGAGGAAGAATTATTTAATAAAGAAGAAACGGAATTGCAGCATGAAAACGAGTGGCATCATGAATACTCTAGGAGGAAGTTCAAACAATACTGACTATTAAAATGCAATGTATGAATGATTGCTACTGTGTAAGAAAATAAACTGTGACTTAATTGCAACCTCAAATGCCAGTCTAGTTGTGTAAGTTATGTGAATGTAAGGCAGTTGTTGTTTGTCGTATCTAGCTGATATACATATAGAACCAGAGATGTAGTGAGACATAATGGCACCCAAAAGAAGCCTTTTTTTTTCTAGTTTCATCTATCTTGATTAATTTAGAAGTTGGCTGGCCTCTGAAATGAAAATAATGGTAAAACATTTGGATCAGGTTTTCCCAAAGCCCAGTATGACATCTCAAATGTATGTTTTGTCCATAACCCAAAGATATTCAGTTTGCTCTCATAGAGGAGTAAAGAAACAGAAAATATTCACATTTCAGAAACTTCAGTCTAAGAATTTTGACTTTTGTCTGAATAAAAAGGAAAAATTGGCAAATAATTTAAGAATTAACAATTAACTCAATAACTGATTAAAAATAGCAGCTTTGAACGATATATGCATGATAATTGATTAAGGGTAACATGATTAAGGGAGTGCTGACATTAAGCTACATGACAGCTCATTAATCAGATAGCATCTGTATTCTCAACTTTCACATATTCTTCCTTGGGACTTTCCCCATTGGTCTTAGTGCCACAGTCTTATCTACTTGTAGCATTTTTCATGCAGAGCCACAAAGATGTAGCGTAGATCTACAGTATATAGCAAAAGTAAGTGAAACCATAATATTTGAAACTGAGCAAGTTCTGGTCTTCCCAGGTTGTTTTATAACCGTGTCCATGCCATTGGACTACCTGGAGATCACAGGTGTTCTCAGTTTGACTTCAGAGATCTCAGATTTTTGACCTGTTGTGTCAGTGAGACAGGTGTCTTCACTTTTGCTTCAGTTAGTTTCTCCTTTGGGGCCTGTTTTTGATAGTCTTTCTCGTTATCTTCCTAGCAGTTATTAAGAGGTGATGCCACTTGAAATCGTTTGTCATTTAAGTGACTGTTGCATACTAACTTGCGTTGTGTACTATATGTGCTACAAGACTAGAAACCTCTTATGTAGCGTAAGCGTTGCTGTCTCGACTGTAATTCACAAGCTTTTTGTGTGACTTTCCTTCTAGTGTTGGTTTGATTCCAGAGAGTTGCCTCTAACACCGATAATAAATCTGAAGCTATAATGATGTCAGCATGCTTGACTTATAGAGCCTGGCAGCACCTTTTACACCAGGGTTTTGATGTTGGCTGATTGTAAGCGAAACAATTCCATATGCAGCACCTGGGACCAGTTTGGTCAGATGGTTTATTTGGACAGGGATCTAGTTAAAGGCTTGGTAGATGAGTGGCATATGTTCAGCTGCAGCTTTGTAGAGCGGTAGGAGTCCACAGTGAAAGCCACACTCCTGCAGACACTGATGGAGGGAATAAGACAAATTAAATTTTTAGAAAGCCTATAACAGCTCACATATGTAGGAAAAAAAAGATTTCAAAATGGCGTGACATTGTCATTTCGCTGATAAACTGAAGTGGCAAGTAAACATTCCAGTGAATTCAGACTTGAGAAATGAATGGCACTTTACTGACCCCCCAGAAATGCCGCCGCAACACTGTCCAGTTTGCATTACTTCCTGCTTCTGTGTCCTTGTTTTAGTTTGTGAGTGGTCAGCTTTACATTTAGGACAGAACATTAAGTTTACACATCTGTTTTTCCCCATCAGCCTCGTCTTCACACTCCTCCTCCTTTTCTTTCTTTCAAATGTCGCAAGCCATGTGCCATCCACATGTGCCACACACCCTGTGGAGGCAGCACGGAATAGGATTTATGCTTTTATAGCATTTAGTGGTGGTGTAACAGAATGTGTTTCATCTTTTTAATGTTAGCTTCAATCTGTTGCATCAGTAAAGTGAGGATATTTAATTCACCGTACTATTGACTGCCTTCCCGCCTTTGCTCTCTCCTCCTCTCTGCCGCTGTTACCTGATGTTGAATAAAACCCAGTTTCTAAAGAACTGTGAAGCTGTCTCAGACCCTGAGATTGAAGGGCGTGGGATTAAAAAGAACAAAATAATAATGCTTTTGGTTGAAACGAGAGCAGAGCTGAAGGCAGGATAGAAAAGGGAGCTTCAGGAAGAGAGGTGGTAAGAGCTGAGTCAGGATGCCCGGGGGTAGGACAGCAGGAAGCAGTGGGTGAGGAGGAGGACAGGAAGGAGAGGAAGGGAGGCGGGGAGACTCCTCTTCATCGTCCTCCTCCTCCTCCTCTGTCATCATCGGCAGTGTCATTGAGGGGAGGAGTGGCGTAGGGAGGAAAGGAGGAGAGGTGGAGCTGACATCATCCACTTCCTGGAGGTCTATGAGGGCGTGTTGCCACATTCTCCACAGTAAAGCGTCATTAAAACGCTCACATTTATGCCATCAAAGGGCCTTTAATGCTTTTAAACAACAGCTGGCTGAGAAAGAAGAAATTCTGTGTGAAATCAACTGGTGCTAAAAAAGAATGAACGGAGAGAAAGGCAGGGATGGAAGAACCGCCTGAGCTGGAGATAAGAGGGATTTTAAAGATGTGATGAAACAAAGGAGCGCACAGAGAAAGAAAGAGCTCCTCTGCCTATCTGGTTATATAACTTTCATGCGAAAAGAGGGCATTGGGTTTGTGTGTGTGCTTGTTTGTCCTCATGTGAGCTCTCTTTGTAGGCTGTGGTTGTTTGTGTGTGGAGGGTGACAGAGTGTGCAAAGAGGAGGATGCCAGACATGCCTCCTGTCCTTTGCTGTGCTTGTTGTTTGGCCTGCATTTCCCAACATGCCTCTGTTGGTATGCAGTGTCTTTATGTTTATATGGTCTGTGTGTGTCTGTATGTGTGCATTTCTACCAGGATATGCATAACTACATGTTTTATAGTTCAGCTCTGTACTATATACACTCGGTCTGCTGCTGTGAAGTTTAAGTCCTGATGTGTGCACCTGCCCCACAGTGGTTTTGGAGGCAGTTTGTGGAAGTTAGATTGTGCAAGATTGGGGCGAGTTTGTGATATTTAAAGCGAATGGAGGGAGTGGAAGGGATGAACTGCAATGAAAAAATACTAAAGAGCGTAGGCAATCATAGTGCTTTGAAATGTGACACAAAGCAATACTGCAACGATTACAACCAGCAATTGCTACTCTATTAACCCTCTGAACACCAAACAGTTTCTGATTGTTTTTTTGCTCTTGTCTCATTTTTACTCACTGTGGGCTTATTTTCCACACCAGTATGAAGTCCTGCACCTTTATGGAAACAGCACAACCACGGCTAGAAGTGAATGAAACTCAAAAATCTATATGATCCAGTATGACACAGTTGTAATACCATAAAGCATCTAGAAACAAACAAAAATAGTAGTTAAATTTATTTGACTATTCGTTTAAAAAAAAAAAAAAAGAATCAACCTTAACAACATTTTTCCAAGTGTCTACAAGTATTTCCAGTCTTAATTTTTCCTACATTACTTTTGGTCGTAACTGATTTACTAATGACTTACCTGTTGCTATAAGGAATGCTGATTTTTTTTTTCTAATTTTACAGAATCTGATTAATGTAAAAAAATGATTTTGGTAAATATTTAAATGAAATATTATGAATGAAGTGATGTTTATTAAATAGTTAGATTTTTTGCTTGGACTTGCTGGTGTGTCCTGACAAAACTTTAAGTCATAAATGACTAGTTTTAGGACTGTTTGAAATGTAAAAAACCAAAGATTTCTCTTTTCTTCACAGTTTCTGACTTTGTTCAGGATGTAACTTTGACAGTTTTTATAGAATAATACTAACTTTGAACTTGGTGGTGTGTTTTGGGGTTCAGAGTTTTAAAGTCAAGGTCAAAGTCTTTTTTTTTTTTTAAAGCACATTTAAATGCAACATGAATTGAACTAAAAAGCTGTACAGTGAAAACACAAAAAGCACAATGACAAAAAAAAAAACTAAATGTAATCAATATTAAGTTAATTAATTTAAGTAACTATAATAGAGTGAAAAGACAGACACATCACATCCCAGACAGTCAGTTCTGCAGTCGCAGTAACGTGTCCAACAGTAACATACTTGGCACAACTGCATTGATTTTTGTCTCTACTCTGAAAACACTGTTGCATAAAGTGTGAAGTTACATAAGGGCCCCGATGAAGGGCATTGTGTGACCGAATGTCAGCAGACATTTTAGTGTGTCAGTGATGCAACTTTCATAGGACATCAAGTAGAATTTTCTTCATTTGCACATGAAACTCCAAGAAAAGTAAATGCTTCTTCCAATATAAAATCTCTTATAGATATACTCACATTCTATTTTCTGAGCATATTAAGAAACTCTGGCATGATGTGCAGAATAATGTAATGTCGAGCAATAAAATGACAGCAAAAGAAAACCGAGAAATGTTCAATAGTTTGATGCAATCCACCATGAACGCACATAGCAAAAAATTTGGTTGCATGAATCAACCTCATGTGTACTCCGTCCCTGCCTTATAAACAGTCTGTCATATCCCTCGATAACGGAGCCTCTACACCCTTCGTCGTTCCGTCCTGATCTCCCGAGACGTGCTGGTCCTCAGCTGCCTGGCCTCATGGTCACCTCAATCTGTACCATCAGACCTCCGCTGGTGGAGGCTGCAGTCAGCAGGGACTGACAGTGTCTCTTGTGAGATGGGCTTTACAGTCTAAAAACACCTCACTCCAAACAACATATTCCCAGCAGCCTGCTTAAAAAGCTCATAGATTTGATGTCGGTGTGCTTGGAGGTCAGTTTTGGGTTTATTCTGGTGATACCTGGTTCTGTTTACCGTAACAAATAGGCTAAAGTGGATACATTCAAATCAAACCTTATTTCTGTTGTGTTTATCTCCACCTGCAGCTGAAAGATTAGGACAGTCACAGCAAAGAAAATGTGAGAGTAAACAAAGGTCTCTTGATTTCCACAGTGTGCTCTTTACTGGCTAAAAAGTGGAGTAATTCACAAATTACCACCCGCAAGGTGAATATTTTTAATTGGTCTTATACATGTCTTGATCCATTGTTATGTCTAGCAAAAACATTTTCTCACTTGCTTTTTCAGAGAATTACCTTAGTAAAGAACTACTGCAGGTTTACACACCATTGTTCTTCTGTATACCTTCATGCAGACTTATGAGAAGAAACTTTGGCTGGAGTTTTGCTGCTGTTGTAGGAAGCTGACTCAGGTCAAAGAGGGCAGAAGATGTGAACACTCAGCCTAAAAAAAATAAAAAGATGTGGCTAAAACGCTTACACAGGCTTTAGTAGATGGTGGATGTGCATTCCTGTTGAAGGAAAAGTGTAAATCTCATCAAATCCTAGCTTCTCCCGACTCTCCCAAACCAAATCCCTTTCTTGAACAAATCCACTGCCAACCCCCCTTCAAAGTGGAAACAAAAAAAAATCACTGCAGCTATAAGCTGTCTAGTGTTGTGCTCTCTCACCCTCGGACCCTCCCTTCCCAGTCTTTCTCCCCCAGCTCCTGTTCTGGCTTTCTGCCTCTCAGGTTTCTCCCCAGCCCCCATCTACACCCCGTGGCCCCCCTTTGACCCCCTGTTACCCCACATCTACCCCCTCACCCTCCCTCTCCCGAGGGCAAGCCCACAGCTCCCAGTCCTTTGTGCCTTCCTTCTCCTCCCTCCTCCTCCTCCTCCACCTCTGCCTCCCCCTGCCTTTGTGTGTGAGAGGCCAGCAAAGGGAGAGAGGAGAGGGAGGCTGCAGAGGAGGAGAGAGTCGGAGCGACAGGATAGAGAGGATCCTATAGATCAGATGTGAAACTAGAGCTTAAAGCCTTTTATTTTTACATGCTCTTACTTAACTTGTGGATTTACACGAAGCTGTTTGTTCTCTTTCACCCTGCAGAAATGTTGTCACTGCTCTTTTATCTGCATTTGATATACATGTGAACAGCAATCCACTGTGAGCAGTAACATACTATACATTTAAACAAATCAGAAAAGACTATATTTCTTTACTTCACACAATGCCTACATAGAAGGTGTAGTACAAACACCAGCAGCAGGAGCCTCATTGTTCCGTCTGAACATGAAGCATTAAGGCAGCGTTGAGCTGCAGGTCACCTGCGTTTTTGGAAACACTCAGAGACCACCACTGTAATTAAGCACATAAAAGGCAGGAAAATATATGTCTCAGCTCACATTTACGAGTGTATAGTGCGAGTAAAACTCAAGCTGTTATGTCACCTGTGGAGACAGCTGGATTGATTATAATGTGTCTGTGTTCCATCAGTCATGTGTGAGATGGATGACTGACATGAAACAGCTGGACGGTCTTTTGTGGAGACACAGCTGCACAGGCTCTAGTAATTTTAGCAGACTGAATTTATATACGGTACAAAGAGTCAAAGCATGTCCTGAGAAATATAGTAAGTAATGAAAAAAATGTGAAGTTTTTCCATGTACTTTATTTTCAGTTGTTTTACAATCAGATTTGTGCTGTTAGAGCTGAGAAAAATGGAAATGCCTGACGCTATGTTGGTTTAATGCAGAATTTCAAGATTAAGTTTCAAACAAACTTACACAGCTTTGTTAATTTTTTAGCCATGAGGCTGTGACTTCTGCTTGCTGTAGTTGCTTGGCACAACACGTTGCTAAACAACTGAGAGAAAGACACAAGGCTGTTGACTAAAAGTTGCATACAATTTTGGATCTCTGTGGTTGACCGCTGACCCAGCCTAAGAATCGTGCATATGAATCCCATTATTCCAAATTTATGTGACAGCATAAAGACGAGTGATGTCCACGTTTGTCAGTGAGGATGAGAAGTTACTGCATGTCACAGATGCTGAAGGCTTATTGTTAAAAATGATTTGCTACTATGTAACGGATGATTTTCTTAACTAGGAAACTGTATGTGACAGCTCACCTGTCTGAGGTGAAGAAAAGTCCAAAGTATGACCTGATGTTTGATCCTGACACATTCTGTCTCCATGTTTGGGATCGTTTTCAAGTAATTATTGAAATTATGTCTGTTGTATCATCACATAAAGGCAATTAACTCTCTCTTGCTTTGAAGATACTCATAAGGCTCTTTGCTGTTTCTGATGCTGAAGGTATTAAATGAAGTCAGAGGAACAGCTGGAAGCACCAAACTAAACTTCAGCAACAATCAAATCAAATACATGCTCAAAAACATTTTTACTCCTCATTGCAGTAAAGTTTTGCAGTTATTATATTCAATTTGTAATAGATGTAAATCTTGAAATTGGTGCAGTGTCAGAAGTAATGCAAGTGTGTTTCTGGACAGTGATGGTGAACAAGAAACTGAGTTAGATGGCAATGCTCCCTATTTGCCGATCAATTTATGTTACAACCTTCATGAGCTCTGGGTCGTGATGGAAAGAATGAGATTCCAGGTGCAAGTGGCCCCAAAGAGTTTTGCCATAGGGTGGTTGGATTTGCCTTAGAGATTGGGTGAGGAGCTCAGACATGGGTCTAGCTGGGACCAAACTCTGGGGTTGAGCCCCACTTTTCCTGATATATTACATATCTCATTTGGGCTGGGAACGCCTCATGATCCCCCAGGAGGATCTGGAAAATGTTGCTTGGGCGTGGGAAGTCTGGAATGCCCTGCTTAGTCTGCTGCCACTGCGACGTAGCTCTGGATAAGCGGAAGAAAAAGAAGGGACAGATGGATGAATAGATGTGCACTTGAATAAGGAAGGTGTTTTGTGATTTTGGCTTCAGACTTTGTCTAAACTTTGGCGCACTCTGTGATATTTTTGTATCGATGTTAGTAGTAAAATGGGAAAAAAAACTTCCCTGAATTGCTTCACAAAGTATGTTGCTTGTGCGTGCTTGTCAATGCAAGTGACAAAATACAGTTCAGACTTGTGCCGTGTTGAAAATAATGCAAAAATATTACAAGGGCCAACTTAGTGAGACTAGCTTTTACCAAAAATGACCAATGTGCTCATTCAAATATAAAGCTGAGACAATAAAATGCCGACAGATGAAGAAAAAAAGAGTACATGTCTGGAAAAAAAAAGTGAATTTGGTATTTAAAGTTAAAAAAAAAAAATACAGCATAGAAATGTGCAAAAAGGTTATTCGTTTGCCCTGTGAGGCAGCCACACTGTAACCACCTTGATGAACCTGTGCTTTGTAGTTAAATACGCTGGATATATAGTAGATCCTTCTTTATATAAATATGTTATAGTATTTCCAAGAAAGGCTCAACAGGGGGCGATAGAGAGCAGCACCAACACTGATATAGTGTCATGAAACCTGTGTAACTTCAGATGTATTTTGTTTAGCATTTCTACTTCACTTAAATAACCACTTGGTAAGAATGACACTGAATTTTGAAGAAGCCAGTACAAATACTAAATGTGTCAGTTCATGGTAAAGCCTCTAGTCACAATCAGCACCTTTGTTACCTGAACTTTGTGGATTAGAATTACTGCTCTTATGAACGTAAAAGTAAAAAAATAAGCTATTTCTGTTGGAGGAGCTGCTGTTTGTGACATTCAGCCTTTTCATAGACTTGCTTAATTTTTTATTTTATTTTTTTTTGGCCAGGGTTTGATAAATACCTGAGGTCACAAGTCTTAGAAGTCATACTTGATGTATCTTGGACTCAGAGATCTGAATCCAAAATAACGTCAGACGTATTCAGACTCATTGACCACTCAGGTGGAGCAGGTCAATGAGTTCAGCCCGTGGAAATGGGCCATTATGTTGCTAAGAGGGCTTTAATGTTCGCCTCTTCACGTCGACCAAACAAGCTGGCCAGACACCGAAGGCGTCTTCCACCTACTGACCCACCTAAATGTCTCCCAGAGCTGCCAGCGGATAAACAACACCAACAAACCTTCAGACAGAGTGACATGTAAGCACTGAAACCGATTACACTTGTGTGTAAGAGAGCAAGTGAGTGAAGCCGATGTGTGAATGCAGAGATGAATGCATTAATAAGCTTGTCTCAGTATGTGTACATGCATTATGCATTCGCTGTCCAAAGACCCACAGCAACTCGCATGCATTTTTAAAACCCAGGAAGCAGAAAGGTGGGTCACGCTGGGCGTATTTGCTTGTGTGTGCGCTTATCTGCTACAGTGTGTGTGAATCTGCATGCATGTATGTGTGAAATCCACTTGCCGAGAGTGCACGCTCAGTAGGAGAGTATATTCCTGGAAAGCCAGCTGCCACTCCTGTTATCACAGCTAACTCGATTAGAGTAGCTTCTGCCGCCAAGCCCTCTGCTCTGAGAGCTGCAGCAAGCATGCACACACCCATACACAAACACACACACAGCAGAGGACCCCTACTCTACATTTAATTAAATCACTCAAAATAGCATACATCAAATTTCCAACTAATGCAACATCATAACCACTTGTGCCAATAAAGCTCCATCAGTGACGCATATATAAGTATAGCTCAACGCTCCAACATTTAAGTGACTGAAACATGCTTTTGTCTAGGCAGTCTGTCCATAAAATGTTGAATTTCAGTATTTATGTTTCAGAAACCTTAAAAACATGATGTTACTGCTCAGGAATGTCTCTGCCTTTAAATTAATTGCACCCAATGCAGCCTCCAAGATGGCATCCTACCATATATACATGTATTTACAATACCCATGAATAAAAAACAACACTTTGCTCATGGTGTACCAATTAACCCCGCAAAGCAGAAATGTCAGTTAAGCAGCCAGCTTTTCATCCGAGGTGTTGACCTTTCCCAGTGATCATGCTAATCATTGATCACTTAGATAAACACAAGCTACCATAAGAGCCCATTATTGTCCCTCCCAAAGCCTTCCTATGGACGGCGGTTATAATTAGGCCCCGGGGTAATTGGCTGACTAATTGCTGTTGGTGGGGGGATACATACATCGCCTATCAGCGAACCCAAGGGGAAGCTGCGCTATTACTTTTAATTACCTGCTGTTAGGTTTGACAACTGACCCTCGGTGCTGTTTTCGGAGCTGATGGGTGAGTTTTGTTTTGTGGGAGGCGAAGGGATACTGGATATCAACCTCCTCTGCAGTGTGGACACTGCAACAATAGCCCAGATGGATCGCTTCTGTCGTTACACACATGCTCGCGAGTACACACCGTGGGACGAACAGACACACTTCCCTCGTTGTCTTCCGTGCACTGGCTTTTTAGGCAGCAGACCCATTCATCATGTCTGTCTGTCTGTGGAGTAGCTGCTATTCATTGTCTCTCCTCCTGCTTATTCTCCAGGAGCCGGCCTGTCTCATACTCTATCTTTCTACCTTTCTCACTACTTGGCTCTTTGTCTTTCTGCCCCCCACCATCTCTCTCCTCCTGTCTTCATATCTTTGATACTCTCCCTCCCTCTCTCACACCCGTTATACATCTCGCCTCACTGCGAGAACAAAGAGGACATACCCGGTTACCTTTTCTGCGTCTGCCTGCGTGTGTTAGAAATGTAAGAAGTGCCACGTTGAAACCACAAAGCGAGCTTCAGGAGTGAAACAGATCACTTGAACAGTTATTAGGGCTTTATGGATTCTAGATAACCAAAAAGTGAGGGCATGCACCTGCTGTGTAGCCTGCTGTAGCTTTTCAGGTCCTGTAAAGGCTCAAACTTATTAGAACCACAAAGAAGATTATATGAAGACAAAAATATACGAAGGCTGCCAGCTTTAACCGAAAATTAGTTCTCAGCAGCTACCTGTAATGTCTTGAGCAGTAATTGAAGTTGTAGAAAAAAAATGTAAATTTATATGCATCCATCTATAGGCTCCTAGTTAAACATGATGTACTGTATGTGCAGCTTTTAAGAAATTGGTAAAGAATGGTTGACTCATGCTATGTAGTAAAAGTAAAACTTCTAGCAATAAACTACATTTTTTTGCATGATTTTGGTAACTTGACATTCTCAAACCTAGATAAATTCAGTGTAGTCGATAAGGCACAGATTTCTGCTTCCCAGTTTACATAATCCAAAACAGAGCTGTAGTTTAAAAATGGCATGAATTTTGAGCTCTCATGTAATTAATGTTGTGTTTTCATATATTTCAGTCCATCCTTAGTTATTGATCCATTTTAATGACATATTTATATTGAAGACCAACAGAAAAAAAGGGTAATTTGAATTTGACCTCATTATCCTTACAGTCAGGTCACACAAGTAACTATTTTAATATTAATGCAACAATTGAAGACACACACAAATAAACAAATTTACACACATAAATAAGGACAAAGAAATAGACATGCATTCATGAAAGTAATAAAAACTAGAATCACACAGTGGACCGTGGCTGACCTAACCATATAGCGAACAGCTACCAGCTCCTGTGTACACGCTGAGTCCATCAGCCCTCAGTGCAGACTGCCAGCAGTGTGGGATGGATGGATGGATGGATGGATGGATGGATGGATGGATGAAGAGGTCTAGCCAGCGGCGTACAAACACACCTCAGGAGTCCTGCTTGGAAGCCACAGAGTTGGGGTTGAGAGGGCTCCATTCTCAAAGGAATAATAGGCTGTTTATAATCATGTGAGGAAAAATGCTTGGTGTTTGTCATAAAACCAAACTTTGCATTTTTACTCCACCAAGAAACGCAACAGAATTATGTGACCATCGCCGTTGGTTTGTCTGTCTGTTAGCAGCATTATTCAAAAATGGATCAAAGGATTTATATTAAATTTTCAGGGAAGGTCAGAAATGACACAAGGACCAGTTGATTAGATTTTGACAGTGATGCAGCATATAGTCTGAATCCACGATTTCTGTATCATTGATAATGGCATGGAATCACTGTAACTATGACAACAGGTGAACACTACATCAGCTGCCTGCTGACGATCACGATTGTGATCCTACCACAAACTGACCACTGCGGACTAATTGGGACTTATTTGTCGGAAATGATACAAGGAAGCCTTGGCGGAGTGTTGCGCTGTCTGAGTGTTGTTCTAGTTGTAATTTGCTTTCATGGCATAATGTGTCTAATGCATTGATGAGGTTTCTATTGCCGGGGCTGGTGTTTTGGTGCACTTATATCTCATTAGCAGTTGGTGAGTAACCAGAAGGGATGTCACGGGAACAGTGGGGAAGTCAGGAGACATAAGTCTAGATAAGGAGGAGGTTGCAGGAGGGTTGGAGGCTTTAAAAGACACTAGGAGACCCGTTTGTGTGATGATTACATAACCATAACCACCTGTTATTATCATCATGATGGCAATACTCTACGAAGTGCAGTGAAGTAGTCATTTTAATCCAAATCACAATATTTACTTAACCTTTACCAAGTACCTGCCAAATAACTTTCTCAAACTCAGTGAAAACATAAGGTTCTCTGCACTGCTTCACAGATTTCTGTACAAAACCCAACCTTTCCTTTTATTCCATGGTCAATAGTCTGACCATATCCCCCCCGCAAATCAAAAGCACTGGGATCATATTTGAAAGTATGCTTTCCCATAGCCCCCATATCAGTAATACTTCACATCCTGCTTATTTTCATCTACATACTATTTCCAGACTTTATTCATGTCTAAACCATACCCTGCTTTATTGTCTGTTTTACTCCAGTAAATAGTAATGATTTGCCATAGATCGAGAGACATGGGGTCCTTTAGTCATATACTTCTACACTGTCAAACATCTTTTTTGCCACCAGAATAGTCAACCAGTGCTTGTTATTATTATAAAGAATGTAGGTTTAAAGCACTTCCGCATTGAATTAAATTGTCCGACTTCAAGGCTTCATCCATCTTTTATATACACTAACCAGCCACAACATTAAACCTACATGTCTAATATTGTATTAGTGGTTTTAATGTTGGTTTAAAGCACTTCTGCATTGAATTAAATTGTCCGACTTCAAGGCTTCATCCATCTTTTACATACACTAACCAGCCACAACATTAAACCTACATGTCTAATATTGTATTAGTGGTTTTAATGTTGGTACTGATCTGTATACAGTCTATAATATCAGGTCATTCTCGATGGTTTTCCCAGTAAAATTCACAACCGGCTCCAAATCCTTCAAAACACTGTTGCTACAATCATCGCCCACACTGGATGTATCACACCCTTCCTCCTCCATCTCCATTGGCACCCTGTTCAACAGTGAATTCATTGCAAGGTTCTACTTCTCACCTTCAAAGCCATCCATAATTTGGCTCCCATGCCTTTGAGACCTCCTCCATCCTTACACTCAGTGCTTAAGATCCTCTTCAGCTGCTCTGCTGTATGTCATTGGTTTTAAACCCAGAGCTTTGAGCAGCTCTGCACCACAACTTTGGAACTTAATACAGCTACATATCCTTGAATTCAAATTTTAGTTTCCATTAGCTTACCTATTATATCTGAGGTCTAACCTGGTCATTCTGAGCTTGTCACATTCATTTTGATTTTAACTTTAGCTATTTAGAATTTTTGGTATTGTGCTTTGATGTATTGGAAGGTGTCCTTGGGTGTTTTAAAAGGCACCAAAAAGGGACTTGGTGATAGAGCTGAAAAATTTCCATCATAAAATCTTTAAATTTCAGTCGACATTTAAAATTATTCATAATTTTTAATGACCTATTTTTTAATGAAGACCAAGGTTTATTATCAATAAAGTCACCTTCCTTATTGAAGGTAACCATTTTATTTATCACTGATGAATAAAACTCAATACAAACAGACAAAAACATGAATAAGGATAAAGACATGATATCACTTTGAAACATTAAAATAAAGAAGACAAGTAAAATGTGAAAGCCCACAGGGGTAACCAGGACGCATGATGTTCTGATTGGCGCCCCGTACAAGCCTCGTTCCATCAGCCCTTGGAGCAGGTCAACAAGAGTGTGTTGCTTCGGTGGAGATGGTGGGGAACATGGGGTTTTGGACTTTAGTGCTTTGTGAAGCCCATCTTCCAAATGCAACTATGGGGATAGGATGCTCAGGCAGCGGCAGACTAGCATGCCTTAGGAGACCTGCGATGAAGTGACAGGAACAATGATGGACAGTGAAGAGGTTCCCTTTTCAATGTATGATAAGCTGTTTTAACATTCCTTCAAACTATTTTCTTGTTGCTATTAATAAAATGTCTATCACTGATGCACATTGCAACCCGAGGAAACAAGGATTTCTAACAATTTTGGAAGGTTTAGACACATGAAAGTCCTATTAGGACATCATATCAGAAAAAGCTTCTATGGGATGTTGTTGCGAGACTTGACTGTCTATTTTGATGTTCATTTTGGAAGACTTATTGGATTGATATTTTAATGGAGTAGGCCTACATAAATAAATGTAGATTTTTTTCCACCATTATTTGACTTGCAATATACAAAACAAAGAGTGAATACTTTTAGCACATAACCTTGTTGTGAAGTGTTCTTGTGCATGCTCTAACCATAAATGTGACTGCATTCATTTCAACCTGATGCATGCAGAGTAATTAAAATGTCACCAAGTCCTGAAAGAGTGACTTTTACAGAAAAACAGCTTGACATCCTGTTTAAACATGGCGACAAAACAACATTTCCAGAGCATTTCCTGAGTATTTGTACATGTGTGAAAGGAGCTATAGATGAATGTTTCCTCTTCAAACCTTGAGTGAATGTGAGGGTGGATGGTTGCGTTAAAATTGAGGAAGTAAACTGAAAGATGGAGAAAAAACAGTCTTGAATGTCTTTGGCTGTCTGTGGTGGATGAATCCTTATTCCAGCTCTTTGTGTGCTTCACTGTTGGTAACACACATTCACAGGTGTGGAGACGCAGCAGAGTTAGCTGAGTTAGCTTCTCTGCCATGTGAGTTTTGTTTATATCTGCAGCTCTCAGGCTCATTGCTTTGGCCTGAGATCATCAAGGGTTGGTCATCTTTCTACTGTATGTACAGTATACTGCATGTGTGTGTGTGTTTGTGTTTGTGTACACTACACAGGCCACGTCCAGGGCCAAGAGCAGGGTTGTGTTGCCATGGTGAAAATGAAATCCAAAATGCAGAGTTGCAAGGAAACCCGTGATTGGCTGAGGAGCCATGCATGGGATTGTGATGCGTGCTGTCAGCTGGCCAATGGGACTCGGGCTGATCCAGGGCTGTTGCTAAGGGGAGTAGCTTGGAACAGAGTCAGCTGGGTTTTCTCTCTCGCTCTCTCACTCATTCTCTCCTGCTGCTCGCTCTGCCTTTGCCCTCATTGACTCCTTCTCCCCCTCCTTTCTGTCTCCCCATCCCTCTCTCCCAACATTTTTTTTTTTTTTTTTTTTTTGCACTTCTACACGTGCAAAAGGGGAAAGAGCACATGTTGAAAAATTCACTGAATATTTCATGGAGCTTGTTGTTTAGGGCTGAGGCCATATCCATAGAAACCATGCACATAAAGTGGTGTGTTTGCCTGGATGCATTGACGTTTGCATGTTTGTGTGTGTTTATTTTATTGTGTGTGCATCTGTCTGGGGTTTTTAATGTGTGATTGTCCTTGTCTGTGTGAGTCTGTGCTATGTCCTTGTACCTTTTTTTTTGACAGCATACTGTCTTTGATCCGACTATTTACACCTGTCAGGTCTTTACGGTCTGGAAGACGTACTATGCTTTTGTGTGTTTATTGTCTGAGGGTTCCTGCGGGGGACTTCTCCAGGGACTTGTGGCTCTCCAGCTGAACAGGGGTGTGTTTGAACGTGAGCCAGGTAACATTTGGTTCGCACCTGCTGTCACACAGAGTTGAACCCCCTCCACCCTGTCGGTACCCCAAACTGAACTGCTGGGTCATAACCGCTATTGACTCCACTTTATGCTGAGGGAAAATATTTGCTGCTGCAGCAATTTTCTAAAAAGCAGAATAAATACTTGTTTTATGGATACAAAGCACATAATAACACATCATGAAATATTTACAATAATAAAAACATATTATTGTGAATCCCTGGCTTCCATATAAACATGTGCCTTCCCAGATGTGTACATACATGTCTTAGACATACAGTATAAGGTGGCTACTATCGAGCAATGTGATGACATGCCAGTGACACGTTTCAGCTCATCCCTGATGACATGCTTCAATGGTTGCCATGCCAACTCCTGTGCATCCAAGGTGCACGTTAATGGTCTTTGGGGATTTATCTGTTTTTTGTTTTGTTTTTTAACTGTATGTATGTATTTCATGCAAGCTGAACAACAGCTTTTACATATGTGGTACATAAGCAGACATACATTGTGTGAGTTTATGTGGGTCTGTAATTTACAGAATCAAGGATCAAAGGATAAGTGTATGTCATATATTGTTCAAATTACAAAGCAACACTGAAAATCATCTACCTTGATGCCACTGTAACTGTCTCTTGCTGTTTAATTTCCCAACAGGAGAGAGTATGGCCCCGTGCTCTTTCACTGGGATCTCAAACAATTCAAATTGTATAATCTTATAACAGTAACATTGTTGAAAATATAGACCCTACAGTAGGAACAACAGAAGTCAGTCAAGCAATTTGTATGTACGCTTGTAGGATACCAGCTTTGCACAAATTTCTAGAGAGAAGTTCTGCCGCTCTCCACAGACTATTTTTTTAGCTGCTCTTTGCTGGAGGGGTTGTTTAGCTCTACCTTTCTCTTTAAAATACTGAAATAGTGTTTTATTGGATTTGAGTCAAGCGACATACTTGTCCAGGTCATCGTTTCCACTTTGTTCTTCTTTAGAAACTGTTTGAATGTGTGATTTCTGGCAGTGTGTTTTGGATCGTTATCATGCTGAAATATTCCTCTTCTGCCAAGCTTCTGCAGACTGGAAGTCATCTTGTCAGCTAGTATTTTGGTATATCCAAAGGCATTTATGATGCTTCTATTAATGCCATCTCCCTTCCACCTTTTGCACACATGGAGCCCCGTATCATCACACTCCCACCTCTGTGCTTCACCGTCAGGACCGTGCATTCACTGTGGTTATCTTGCCAGGTTCATGGCAAACATCCTGGACTCCATCTGAGCCAAACAAGTTGTTGGTCTCATCTGATCAGAGAAGGAGCTGCCAATACTCATCAGGCATTTTCTTTAGTAAAGTTTCATCTTGCAACAACAAGCAAGTTTTTTTTTCTTGGAATGCTATGGAGACTGTCATAATGCACCTTCCTTCACACTGTTTGAGCTGCCACAGAAACTCTGAATCCAGTTCACTACTGTGCAAAGTGTGAAGCACTTCCCTGACTGCTTTTCAGAAATATATTATGTAAACATCACACTCCAAGGCGTCATGACAGCAGTACGAGTGCTGCAACTCTGATTAGTGGTGCTATGGCTCATTCTATATGTTCCAAATGCTGCTGTGCTTTCTCTGATTCTTAGTTGGTCAGTGACCTTCACATGTCCTTTCTCATGTTCTTGAAGTCTCACAATCAATTTTTTCAATGTCTCTGATAATTCCTTGTCCACGTAGAGCCATGATGCATGCATCAGACATCCGTTTTGACATGCTGATAGACAAAGCCATAGGTCTGAAAATGCGAAAGTTCTGGAGTTCATAGGCAGTTTTAAAACCATGTTCATGCAGCAAGTGTGATTGGAAGTCACAGGTGGACTCACTTTAGTTTTAGTGACCACAGGTGGATTCACTTTTGTTGCATTGTGTTTCTACTTTGGGGCTGTTTTTCTGGAGTCCCCCTAAAATATTTCTTTTTGATTGTTCATGAGAGGAAAAACTCTACTTATCAACTTAGAAATGATGCAGATATTGAGAGGTGATACAGTTTTGAATCATTTGACATTTAATTGATATTGCACAGGGGTGCTCACTTCAGTTTTATACTGTACATAAAGGCCAAATTGCACCAGCCTTACGTGGACATGCCCGCTTTATTAACGTCATTCCCATTAATCCATTTGCCTTCAGCACCATTATTTGTGTTAATGACACACATTGTGCATAGGAGTAGGCTGTGGTGTTGCGTGTGCATCCACTCATGAGAATGTGGGTTAGCATCAGTCACAGAGTCATTATCATTATTTATTTATGACAGAGTTGCAGGATGAGTTGTCAGCTGTCCAACTTTATTTATAGAGCATTTGATTTGCGCAATTTGGTCTCCAGGCAGCGCAAGTCGAGTTTAATATCTAGATCGAGCTGAATAAGGATATCTGAGATATCGTACTGAGTCGTGTTTTACTCAGTGATAATCAATGATCAGACTGTTCCAAGAGGCCCGGCAGCACAAAGAATGGCCTTTTTGTTCGTTGGAAAGGCAGGAATATTGTACGTCGCCCCACGAGTGGACAGAAGCAGAAACAAAGCATCCGCTCTCTCTACATTTTTCTGTCTCTCCCCTTCCTGCAGCTTCCTTCCTCCCCTCATTTCCTCCTTCCTCCCCTCATTTCCTCCTTCCACGCTTCCAGTTTCCTGACTCTCATCCTCTCTTTGTTCAGATTTCTGTCTCACATTTTTTCACCTTCCGCTGTCATTTCATGCCTTTTTTTTCCCCCATCAGTGCGTGTCCTCTTTCTCACACCTCTTCAAGGGCTATGCGAGGGTTACAACTTGATTTTTGGATAAAAGGCTCGGGAATTTATTATGTCAGTAAGTGTCCTCACAAACATATCCTCACAAATGTGTGTGTAATGGATCTATTGTGCCGGCGGCAGCCAGGGGAATCACTGAAGTGAGGCTTTGTACTTATGAATCAAACTCCGCTAATAGAGCATTGCTGCCATTGAGATGACATAACATCCGCATACACACACACACACACACACACACACACACACACACACCATGGCCATTCCATAGCCCCCGATCATTCATTCATAATAATGCTCACAGTCACTTATTCAGAATAAGAGATGGAGGGAGGAGAGAGACCAAAGGAGAGTTGGGAGAAGGGAGAGGGTGGCACTTCATGTGAAAACAAGGCAATTACGGGCATTATTAGTTGTGTTAGTAGTGTGTGTGTGTGTCTCTGTGTGTGTGTGTAAAGATGAGATCAAAAGCAGGAGCCTCAGCTGGCTCTTAGCTCTCCCACTGGTTTCATTTTGGTTATCACTGTGGCCCCTTTATTGATACTGTGTGAGTGTGTTTATATATATCTGTGTGTGTTCCCTCCATGTATTCACATTGCATTAATGTAACCGGTTCACTGAAATGGAAACAATATCCAAAATAACCAGGAATGTGAACATTTAGACATGTTTTAGTAAGTGGCTGTGTGTGTTAAAGAACACACACATGCGCGTTTTCCACCTCTGGAACAATGGAAAACATTATACGCACGTGCGTGGACACACACTCGGAAAGTTTCCTTGTGTGCACTTGTGCAGTCAGTGGGACTTATTGAAAGAGAAGCAGGCAGTCAGCCGCTGTGTGGGAGTTTAAAAATAGCAATAACACACACACATTCATACACACACGGCTTGCAGCTCAGAAATAGAAGAAGCAAAAAGCATCTGAGTGGCTGAGCCAAGTCTCCTTTTCTTTTTTCACTTTTTTTCACTTTTCTTTTTCCTCATTCCCCTTTCCTTCTTTTTTTCCCCTTTGCTTGCTGCAATCTCCATCTTATACTAACAAAGAGAAACTGAGATAAGAAGAGGTAAGAAGCAGAAAAAAAGGAGAGAAGTGCTGAAAAATGCAAGCAGGACCGCATCTGTGGGAATCTCAAGTTTGCATCACCACGTTGAAAACGTGTTTGGGTCATAGTCACATGCATGTTTGCTTCATCTGCATGTTTCTAGTCTGCATGTATTGAAATGTCTGTGCTAGAGAGCGATGCTGAGACTTTGGATGATGGAATTTCAGTAATCTCTAACTCTGCTTCCCAGGCTGAGATTTAGATAGAAGCAAAGAAAAACTTTCAAGGTTCAAACGGAAAGAAAAAAAGGAAAGCGATTGAAGGACTGAGTGCGAGGGGAGAGCAGGTGTCATGGTGAATAACAGAACACACTGTCAATATTTATCTGTTTACACAGAAAAAGTTCCCTTCACCAGCCCAGTCGGTGTGCATCTGTGTGTTCTCCATGCAGCACAGTGACAGTTTATTATCCCTCTGATCACTGCTCTCCATAGAGAGAGCAGCAGAGGAGTAATGAAGTAGAAATCTGATGTCGGAGAAGATGAAGAGAAAGACAGAAGGAGGAGAAAGATGAAAGCGAAGGAAACGGAAAATTATTATGCACTTTAGGATAATGTAGGCTTTGAAGAGAGGGAGATGGAGGGAGATAAAGAAAGAGGAGAGGAACAACAGTGATGTTTTCTCTCTTCATTCACCTGCACACTTTGTACACGTTTCTCTTTTCGTCTCCGTTGCTTTCCTTTTGCTCTCTGTCTCTCCGGTATGGAGTTATTTTTGTCTTTGACTGTCTGGCTGCCTGTGAAAATGCCAAGCTACATCTTAGAATAGAGTGGTAGATAGCAGTTACTTTCTCTTCTCCAGATGAGCCTCGGTAAAGAGAAAATTTTTAAATTCAAGTGCAGATAAAACAGGATGAGTGCTTCTGGCTTTCTGCCTTTGATGTGCTGCTGAAACTATAATTATAACAAGTTGAAGTGCACATGAATGAGACAACAAAAGAAGTAAGTACAGCCGTGGAGGTGAACGTTTTGCTGTGACACCTGAGTTGTTGAGATGTGATATTAAGAGGGTGGAGAGTAACAAGGGCAACTCTTCGCCTTCTTCACACTTTTGATTAAACAGTGGAGTGAAAATAGAAGTAAATTCGGTCTGTCTTTTGACAAAATGACAAGTATAATATTTTGTTGTCATGGAGCTACTTGTGGTTCTAGGAACTGCAGTTGAATAAAACGGTTTCACCACCGAATCTATTTATCAGCTGCTTTGCAACTTTATCATCACGTATGAAAACCATTTTGGACCTGTACAGCTTGCTTACATACTGGGACTGGAACTAACTTGGTCATCGATTATAGTCCATCCATCCATTATCTATACACCGCTTAATCCTCACTAGGGTCGCGGGGGGGGGGGCTGGAGTCTATCCCAGCTGACTCAGGTGAAGGCAGGGGACACCCTAGACAGGTCACCAGTCTGTCGCAGGGCCACATACAGAGACAAACAAGCACTCACACATTCACACCTACGGGCAATTTAGAATGATCAATTAACCTCAGCATATTTTTGGACTGTGGGAGGAAGCCGGAGTACCCGGAGAAAACCCACGCATGCACAGGGAGAACATGCAAACTCCATGCAAAAAGATCCCGGGAAAGCCGGGACGCGAACCAGGGACCTTCTTGCTGCAAGGCGAAAGTGCTAACCACTACACCACTGTGCAGCCCCCATCGATTATAGTCAAATACGTCAATTATTCTCAGATGGTGCCTCAAACTATACTGATGATTTTCAGACCTCTCCGGTCTCAGATGTTTATCTCAGCACTGGAAGGCAGCAGCGAGCGGCCCCTCTATCACAGCTGTGCGTCTCAAATGTTTATCTATAAAGGGTATGCTGTACAGTACACATTAGGACAGTTTGTATGTGAGAGAGAGAAAAACTGTGTTTCTCAGAACAGCGTGAGACAGGAAGACAAAACAAGCTTCTCATCAAATCAGTTTCCTTTTTGCTGTTTCTTGTAATTACACGCTTTTCACACTGACATACTGTGGCATTAAGGAAACAATGGACATGTAGGTCGGGCCAAAAGCTGTATTTTTTTTCTCACTTCCGCACATATAAACAACACTAAATTCTAGTTAAAGGAAGTGGGTGTCAAAGTAGGGTAAAGATGTCAGAGAAATACAGGAGGAAGCAGCCAGTGGCATTTGTCAGCTTCTGCTCAGTACCACTCTCTTCTTTAAAGACTTTCCACTTGCCTCATCTTTTTTTTTTCTCGTTTCCTTTCATCTAACAGTATCTGAATGTGTCACCTCTATATCTGAATGAACAACCTGCACACTTGACCTGGTAATATTTTGTGTATCACTTTCAACTATTAGTTACAGGAATGCATCCACGTGCACAATAATTATGCTACTCCCGTAAATATCTTGCTGTGAGGCTGTGAAGCTGGAAAATCTGTGCAACAAAAACAATCCTGACATGACTGACAAAAACACAGCCTGCAGTTCATCCCAGTTCAGCCGAAAAGCCCCAAAATTTTTGTTACGTGACTGGTGAGTCACTAATGACATTCTACGGAGGAGTGTAGAATTTTTTAATAGAATCTTGTGACTGCAAATGATTTATTTTGGCAAATCTTAAAATGATGAACAATGTCAGTTTTTGAGCTTAGATTCAGTTAATTTGACTGACAGAATTTCAAGATACACATAATACATTCAAGGACCATTGGAAAATTTGACAATTTTCCCCATTTTATTTACAGTTTCTGGCCCTGATAAATGGTGTACATTTTAATTTATTTTGGATTTTTTTTAAAGACAACATGCTTTTCAAACCTGCTGGCAGATTTTGGGGTTTAGAGTTTTAAATGTAGCTTATAAACTGTGACTGTATGTGGGACGGTTCACCTGTCTGAAGTGAAGAAAAATTCACGATATCACTTACTGTTAGAAATCCAGACTGATTCTCTTCTACATGTACACACACCCGCTATTAATTTATGTTTAGCCATGCATTTTTTTGTCCAGAAACAAAAGTTTAGTGTAAAATCTACTCGGCATTGGGACAAAACTGGCTTTTGTGGTTTCCTGGTTTCCTCTCTCCTTTATTTTCTCCGCTCCACTTTTTCAATCTCTCCATCTCTCTTTCTGTCGCTGGGATTTGACCTCTGGACCAGTGACCTCATCAATATAGGGCTCGTTTGGGGGAAGGGTGGGGTCAGGGGTTTGTGTGAGCGTGACCCTGATGGGGCCCCAGCATAGTTCCATTAAGACGAGGGAGACGAGCAGGGAGAGGTCGGACGGGCCCCTCATCTTCCGCCATCTTAGGTTTCCGTCTATTGACTGCTGTGGCTGCACAGATCTTATGTGTCTATTCTCCTCGTGGCATCCGTGCAGGTGGACGAGACAATCGCTAATTCTCATCTCTCCCGCTGCCTCCCTGTGCCCACCCCTCCCCTCCAGAAGGTTCTTCACCCCCTTCCGGTCTCTGCTCGCCCTTATATTCCATCCCTCCCTTCCTCTGGTCAGGTGAGGAGGAGGTGAGGAGGAGGAGGAGTATTAGCCTCGCTGTCTGGAGCCAGTGGTAATCTTATATCTCAGCAGAGACAGACAGAGAGAAGAAGGGCTGCTGGTAACTTGAGCTTTACTGATTGTACATTCATCGCAGAGGTCATTTTTGCAGACACTGGATATGAGCACACACACACACACACACACACACACACACACACACACAGACTCCATCCTGTGCCAGAATATATGCAGACGTGTAACAAACGCACATTTGAAAAACATATTTTCTTCCTCCTATCAGTGATGTAATCCTAAAGCAGCGTTGCCGTGGCGTTTGTCCTCCTTCATCCTCTGGAAACAGAGGCTCTGAGGTTTTTGTCTGATTGGTTTGTCCAGGCAGCTGGAAAATGGGGTTTAGTCAGCTCTGTGCCCTCGAGCTGCTCTAATACACACACACATGTACACTACACATTACATGTCATCAACACGTTAAGATGAGCTGCAGGAAGGATAAGTGAATGGGAGAAAAGAAATAGATGGATCCATAATTGGGATAGAAACAAACCAAGCAAAACGGAATAGAACATGCATGTTTTCAGCTGTAGAAACTCAGAAGTCTGGATCTTCTCTCAGTTGTCGTTGCAGTTGTCAATGTCTATTTACTAGATTTCCAAACCAAATGTTAAATCTTTACCGTGTAGTGCAGTTTGAATGAGTAAAACTGTTTTTTTAGTCTCTTTTGTGTGTGTCTTTTATGCAATTATGCTAGTAAAATGACTTAATTCATTAAAAACAAGTCAAGACAAGAGATGCTGCCAAAACTGAAAAACACAGGTTACAAGAAATAGATGAGTGAGACCTGAAAGCACTGCTCAGCTCAAAGATACAGATAGAAGGGAAGTTTCACAGAGTTTTAGACAGTCAAAGCAAGCGATGGTAAAACAGTGTTTATTAGTGACTCTGGACTGAATACTAGTTGCTTTCTTGCTTCCAAGTTGCTTTCTACAGAGGTCTGATCTTGCAGAGCTGCAGCTGCTGAGCTGATCCCAGTCAGTATTTGCTGGCTTTGATTCAGAGTCTCTTACTTTTTTCATTTATGTGTAATGTGAAGTTAGGAAAACTTGGCCCAGTTTCTTTAAGCTGCCTCAGTTCGTCCTGATCCTTTGAGTTGGTTCAACTTGTTGACCTGTTGAATACACTGGCCTATTTCTTAGACACAGGAAGCATTTAGGACTGAGTTAGTCAAATTTCATTGGCTGAGCTGAAAGCTGCTGTGAAATATCCAGTTGCACAGCCAAAGATGGGTGATAAATTAAAGGAAAAACCTGAGTAAATGAGAAACAACAAATGCAGCTGCTTCCACACAGGTGCACTGAACAGTACAGTTATGCAGTTATTTTAGGAGATTCTCAGCCATCCAAACAGTCATAGTTCAAGTAGTTACTGCTGGACTTTGGAGGAGCTTTATTTTGTGCAGGCTTTTGAGAACATGCAGGTTTGAATGCTTAACCCCTACATTGAGGAGATCTGGTGGATGTGTTTCGCTGTCAGGGACATTTTGTTGGCACAGTCACTAGATCTCAACACCTGGAAGATTCCTGACCAAACACCACCAACTCCACCACCATCAAACATGAAATGAGGAAATATTTTACGGAATGATGGTGTTCATTCCTCCAGCAAAGTTCAGAGACGGAGAAAACCAATGGAGCACCTGAACACTGCTTTATGTTGGTTGTTTCTTTAATTCGTCACCAGTCCGTACGACTACAGAAACTCTTATTTTAGTAGTGACAAGCTATAAAATAACAAACACATTTTATGCCCACACAGCTGACTGCATCAAATCCTGTCTCACAATTATACTGTTTGGCAGTTTCACAAGAATGTCATTTAACCATTTGCTTTTCAATTGCTCCTTTTCCAGATTGTACATTTGTGGAGTTGTTTTCTCATCTTCATGGTTAACACTCTGTACTGTCATTTGCACAGATAACCCAGTAATCATCCGGTGTTTGCTGTATGATGTGAAAGCTTATTGTACATTATTCTCTGAGTTCTTCAAGTTCTGAGCATTAAAACTATCAGCCAGTTCTTATTTTATTTCACACTATTGTAATTATTGGATGTATTGGTCCCATTCAATGATACACTGTAGATTTCACACAGTCAATCTGTTAAGTTATTGGTCATTCAACAGAAAATATGACGGATTTTTCAGTGTTTTAGATCATGGACGACTCAGACTGAGACAAGTATGCCTTTTTGTTACATTACCTGGAGGTTTGAGAAAATACCAGCCATCAAGCTGATAAATACTTTCTAGATATGTTGATAATCAGAATACAGGTCTACTGCAGCTGTTGTACACTGTCCATATTTAGAACACTGGTGGTACCATGGAGCAGTGTTTTGATGTGGGTGCCGCTTTTGATTTTATTAGCATAATCTGCAATACGCATTTTCCACTTTGCCACGAACAGCTGTTGATGGCACAACACCAGAAAAGTATCAGTAGAAGATCACAAGATGTAGCATAACAAGCAACATTTGTAGGACATCTCCACAGGGCACATTTTTCCATTTTTGATGTTGACTTTTCTGAACATTGCCTAAGTATGGCCAGTGATCGCAGCCACAGTGTCGGAGTGAATGAGTCCTCGTCAGGCTGAGGGGACCAGATGTGTCAAGTGGTTGAGCTGGGGGCACAATGGACCCCCCGGGGCACGTTCAAGTGCCTTGGGGAGGCCTGGACTTGGGATTTCTCCACCAAACCCCCCCATCCCTCTCAGGCCGGGGCTTTTCCTGGGCAGCGTGGCACAGTGTGTGGCCTGGCTCCAGGCCAGAGCAGCCAGCCTGCCTGCCTCTGCCAGCCTCCCTCCCCTGAGACTAAAGACAAAGCTGGGACACGGCCAGACACTCCACACTCCCTGTTTATCTCTCCATCATTCCCCTCCTTCCCCCGGTAGACTCTTTCTTTTTCGTCTCAATCATTAGGGGTCATTCTGCCCCATTTCTCCTTTTTTCTTATCACACCATCCCTGAGTGCAATTTTTCCTTGGTTTCCTTTTGCTTCTCTCCCACATTCTGCCATCATTGTAATTTCACACATACGAACCCAAAGTCTTACACCTTCACATATATTTGAGTTAAGAGGCAGACTTTAACCCCCTACATGCACACCCACAGACACACACAGGTGTACAGTTGTGAGTCTTACAGCTACACACTCACTCAGTGTCCCACACAACTTTTCAGCCCACTTTACATTCACACACATACCGTCTTCTTGAAGCCGTCTTACACACAAGTGCACCCATATAAACAGTCATATAGCCGACCTCCACAGATCTGCTTCCCACACCCACTCACACACACACCTCCTCCCGTTCTGTGTGGTGTGTGTTTTACAGTTTGTCATCCTGTCGCTGTGTGTGGGCCCCACATCAAACCAACTGCTTAACCAATAAAGACTAGTGCTAGCCGCCGTGGCTCAGACCAGCTAGCATGTATCACCCAGTGTGTGTGTGTGTGTGTGTGTGTGTGTGTGTGTGTGTGTGTGTGTGTGTGTGTGTGTGTGTGTGTGTGTGTGTGTGTGTGTGTGTGTGTGTGCCCACTCCCACTCCATCCTCCACAACCACCCACAGTGCTGCCGCTAACAGCTCTGGTCGTCTCCACCACTTTATAGTGAGATGAGTGATTCTTTCGCCTCCTCCTCTTTGTTGCCCTCACTTCATTACAATCATTTTCAACTTTCGTTTATTTGTTCTCTCCTTTTTACGCTATTTGACTTTCCCTCTCTGTCTCTCTTCCTCGTTCTTCGGCACTGAGCCTTTTTCATCTTCCATTTGTTTACTCTATCATCTTCATTATTCTTTCTCTGTTTTCCTTTCTCCCATAACTTTCTAATTACTGCTCTGTCTGTCACTCTGCCGTCTCATAATGACTCTGAACCGCAAACTTCACACCTCACTTCAAAGAACAATACACACACACACACACCAGCTGGAGTGCAGAACTTATTGAATATCCATGGTTAACTGACATAACAAACTATCTTAATTCTTCCAGACATCTTCAAAGTGTGAAGACTCTGAGTGTTTTATATTTAAATGCTTCTTCGTCTCAGATGCTGTTTGGGCTGCTAATATTTTCAAATCTTGTAGCTTCATATTGCAGTTGTGCCCTCAATTAGTTAAGTCGACGGCGACATGGAGAAATATTGTGGTTTGTGTTATTTCTAAGTTTAAAAAATTAAGTATTTCATCCTGTGAATGATCTAAAACAGATACTTTAAGAAGGCTATGTTGAAAAAACAGGCCTGTGTGTTGATTAAATGCAACAAAAGTCAACACACACTTGATACTCAAGTTAAAGCTGTAATCATTAGAACAAAATTGAGTACACCTGTGATTTCCATTTGGTGTAATCGCATGAAAATGATTATAAAGTGACCTGTAGACACAAGAACTTTCTTCGTTCTATCTGCATGTCTTCTTCATGACTTCTAATGGAAAATCTGCTTGTTAGACTTAACAAAGATGGAAAAGCTTGTAGGAAGACTGGATGTCCAACTAAATATAGGAGAAACGCAGTTGCAGCAGTAATAAGGAGCTATAGAATGAGTCATAGTACCACTAATCAGGGCCACAACAGTCATCGTCTTATGATGACACCACAGACAGAGTGCTGTTTTGACATCGTAGCTGTAAAAAAACAGATGGGCAAGTGCTTCAGGCTTGGCTCAAGGGTTATCTTAGTTTATGTGACACCTCACACAGTGTGAAGAAAATGACATAATGTGCTGGGATCCAGCATGTTTGGCATGAAGCTGGCCAGGACTACCACAGTGAATGTATAGACCCGACACTAAAGCACGATGGTTGCATGAGTACAAAAGGTACTGGGGCAGTGATGTTTATAGATGCACCATAAAAAGGAATATTCCAGCATCATAACGATCAAAACACTCTGCCAAAGTCACAGAAGAGTTTCTGAAGAAGAAAGTGAAAACTATGACAAGGGCAAGTAAGCCACCTGACTTGGATCCAGTAGAACATTGTTGGAGTATTTCAAAAAAGAAAAGCAGAGCAACACAACCTCTCCAGCAAAGACCAGCTGAAAAAAATAGTCAGTGAAGAATATCTCTCCAGGAAGTTATTGAATGCTGGTATTCTCCATGCTGAGGAGGATACAGACTGTCATCTGTAATGATGATGGATGAAGACTGAATCTCAGTAACGAGAGGCGCATTGACTTTTGTTGCATCATTTTCCTACTGTGGGGCCTGTGCTTTTTATTTAGTAAATCTAAGCTGTTAGTTTTAAATTTCATTGTAAAAATAATGCCTTAGTATAAAAGTGAAACAGATGAAAATGTATAAATTGCTCTTAAATTGCGGATGAAATAGGTTAAAGTTTGAGTGAGTGAGTAATTCAAACAGACATGCGTGGTCTCAGACAAACAAGTGTTTCTAAGCCCACATTCCTCAGTGTGAACTGAGGTGGCCTTCAGGATTTACTCCCCTGCTCTTCAACCTCACCTCTCAACCTCCCTCACCTCTTGTAACCCTCACCAGAGTTCCCAATTAACCCTGAGAGAGGCGGCTTTTCTTTAAAGAAAGTCGTAAACCAATTGGTAATAAAGGGGCATTTCACAATGTCTGCGTGCACAGGTTTACTGAGTACAGTGTAGCACAGCAGTATGTTGTTATTGTGATGCATGTTTCCAAGGCAGATTTAATTCTATATGATTCTCTTGTTGCTTGTGTTTCTGGTGAAGTTGGATTTAAGGATAGGAATATTCTCTATTTTAATCCCATCTCTTTCCAATAATGAATTTCCAGTCCTAATTAACTTTTTGGACTCATTGTTGTGATGTAGGTTCATGTTTTTTCACCATAACATATATGGCTGACCTTCCATTGTGTAGCATAGAATTAGTTGTACAGAGTCTGAGTAGAGTCTAAGGTGAGCTGGTGTGCTTGATATGTAGTAGGTTAGAGTTGGTGAGAGAAGCAAGAATTTAATAGATCAACAAATTCTAGCGGAACAATATACAGTTACACTCTAAAAAATTATGTTTGTGCTCACAGTTTTCTTCAATCTTTATGACAAATTGTAATGAATTATGTTCAACCAACAAACTACAATGATTAGGAATTTTTTTTTCTCTACAATCAAGTACTGTTCATTACTAGTCTTAATCATCTGAAATTGTCAGGGCATGTTAGGATAGTAGAGGAGTTGAAGTCCTAAGCTCAAGGTGAAGGAAAATTAAATTATCAACATTAATTTATGAAGTTACCCCTCATTAAATTTAGTTTGAAATCATCTAATGCAGAAATGTAAGTATACACGATGTGAGGTTGATGCAATTCCCAACATTATTATGTCAACTTCACTCACTGAAATAATGTCTACAACTGAAAAGGTTTATCAAAATACATATCTTTTTATCTTGCTACTATCCCTTTAATTAGAAACAGTGAGAAACATATGAATATATAGCTTTTGATGCACTAATGTGAACACCGGCTCCACAAGACACACATCACAATATGTTTCCTGATCAGTTCTGAACACGTTACCACAGAGAGACGCACAGCTTCACTGTGTAGAAATGAATTATAGTGGAAATGAATTAAATTACATGGTTCTGTATTAAAACGTTCCATTGGATCCTGTTGAAGCTGATGTCGATCGCCATATTACATTATTCTGACATTGTCTGTCTTAAAGCTCTCATTGACAATTTTTCTACACAACACAACATGAGGCTGATTGGGATTCAGATATTAAGTCGCCTTACAGACATCTGTAGGGCAAATAATGGGTCTCCTGTCTTTTTTTCTTCTCTGTCCCTCACTCAAAGGCATATTGACCTGTTGTGGGCTGATAGTAGCTCAGAGTGTGTGCACGTTACTGGAGAGAGAAGTGTGTGTGTTCAGGGGGAGGTCATCTTTTTAATTCTATGCAGTGTTTGAAGTTTTCCCTCGGTCGGCTCTAAACTTTAACATCAAACAGTATTTCACCCTCCCTTCATCTTTGCATCCTCCACCTTCCGTCATCCCCCACCAGCATGCGAGTGTCCTGCAGATAAAGTGGAGGCTCGTCAGATTAGACATTCAGACGCCCGACAAACACACACATCGCAGAGGCAAGAGAGAGCAACAGTGTTTGTGCAACGAGACAATGACTTTATGGAGCTGGATGTGTCCAAACGCTGTGTGTGCGTTTGCAGCTGGTATAGCCAGTTGTTTCATCATCACTCTGCAACCAAGTTTGACACACGGGGCTATTTTTACCCCACAGTCAGACCCACAACCCGCTGGATGACTCACAAGTCACTGCGTGCCAAACACTCGTGTGCACACACACACACACACACACACACTCTGAGGATTTCCACTGAGATGCACGTGGTGGTGAAAACCTCTTGCACACTTGTCCACTGCCCAAAGATATGTGTTTACCTTCGTTGCTACGGTGTTTGTGTGTGCAGATTTGCGTGCGTGTGTGTGTGTGTCACGTGCCTGTTGGGCAGACGCTGAACAGCTGCATGTGGTTTGTGTTTGTGTATCTGACAGTGGCCGGCCCCCCTCCTCTCTCTCTCTCCTGTCTGGACTCATGTTGAGCAGTCCTCCTCATTCGCCAGCTATCAAATCTCACACACACACACACACACACACACACACACACACACACACACACACACACACACACACACACACACACACACACAAACACACACACACACACACACACACACACACACACACTACTTCTTTTGTGTCTTGCTCTAAGAGGAGCCAGATGCAAAGTAACACATGCTTGTGTTCCCTAAACTGGTGTGTGTGTCTTTTTTTTTTGCCTAAGATGTGTGGGTGCCTGTTTTCCTGTGTTTCCAACTGTCCTTTGTTCCTGGGTGTTTCTCTGTGCACGTTTCTGTTCTTGTGAGCGTGTTGTATATCTGCATACTGTACAGGACTGTGAGTAAAGTTGCGTGTGTGTGCGCTCTGTCTCCTGGTGACGGGGCTCGTTGTTTTGTCTAAATCTTCCGTCTTTTCTCTTTTAGCATGCTGACTCAGCTGATCTGGAGCATTTAATAGGGTGTGTGTTGCAGATCCGGCAATGTTTAATAGGGTCTGTGTGCTTTCTGGGCTCAGATTCATGGCCCCGTCAGCCAACAAGTCTGTGAACACTGTGCGTGTGTGAGACGTGTACGTGTGTGTGTGTGTCTGCTGTGATACCATTTAACAAGTCATTACAGTATATGTGTTGGCAGAAGTATCCTGGAGAAGTATTTACTGTATATGTGGTCTATAGGTGGACTGATGGAGGTTTGTGTGCATGTGTGCATGTGTGTGTGTGTGCACACATGTATACAATAATGTATTGACCTTGTCTCTCATTGCCAGTTCCCAGAAGGTTGATGAATAAATAAAGGCGTGACGCCTTCCCAGTGAGCCTGTGTCTGCAGCTGGCAAGACAGAATGACACCACACACACTCACACACACATTCACACACTCAACACGCACACACACAAACACACACAAAGCTATCTCCCACTCTGTTTGCAAGGCCATATTTGCAGAGTGGAATAATGTTGGTTCTCTGCAGCACTCTGACCCAGTATCCTACCTTTTCTGTGCCTCTGTAACCATGTACAGCTATAGATGTGTATGTGCACGTTGGTGTGACAACTAGCCAACAGCCCGAGTCTTCAGCCTCTCCTGGTGGCCTTTTTGTTTCACAGCCTGCATGGTCATGTTTCAAAATTCAATCCAAGGCTTCTGGTGCAGATTATAGTTTAGAAGTTCACAATGTGCAGATTCGCATTCTTGCAGGTTTTATTTGTAACAAACCTAAAGAATCAATACTGTCAGCTTCCACAGCGGAGCTTTCAGTATCATTATTCTTCAGAATAGTTTCTGGCTTGAATGTATGGCTGAATTATTCCACTGTTATAACTTGCCAATGTGTAGTGCACAGTAGTTTTACAGTGTTTGACAAAAGTTAGGTGAGCTGGTGTGGTTGAGCTGCAGCGGAGGGCGGGACTTACTGACAGGCGGGTACCTTAAAGTTCTGCATATTTTAAAAGAAACAACAGCGCAGAGTTACATCTAAGACTTTTTAAGGCATAAAGGGATTATTTACATAGAAAAAATATATGAATATGTCAGTCTGATACACATAGATGATTTTTTTAGGATTTTAATTAATGACCAGAGAAAATATTTTACAAGTTTTGTTCAACCCTCAGAACTGCAGAATCCACCAGAGTGTTTGAAAGATGTGTTTTCTTTAACAAAATCACCAAAATCATGCCATTCATCAGAGCCAGAAACTGTTAAAACAGAAAAGTTTTCGACAGTCCATGAGTTGTGCTATTGCGTTGGAAAACTTCAGCTTAAAATTGTAATATTTTATGGAAAAAAAATTATTCTAAACCTTTGATTTTAAAAAAAATGCCAAAAATACCCATTTGCACCTGATTCTAAAAAAAAAAAAAAAAAAAAAAAAAAAAAAAAAATCTGCACTTCTCAGTGAAACCATGAAGCCATGACTGATTCAGCAGTGACCAACAGTCAGATGACAAAAGTTCAAGGACTGGGCTGAACTGCAGGCTATGTACATTTCTTCACTTAAATGATCTGTGACCCACAGTCACAGTTAACCTTCTAAATCCAACAACCTGCCAGTGGGTTGGAAAGGCATGTTGTCTTTTAAGAAATCACCAAATGACACCATAATCAGAGCCAGAAATTGACTGAAAACAGACTCATTGGATTTTCAGCTTTCCTGTGGCCCTTGAATATATGCATATGTGCTGTTCCATTGGGAACGCTGATGAAATCTAAGCTTAAAATTATGATATTTCATCAAAGTCATTCAATTCTACATATATCATTTTAAAATTTGGCAAAAATTAACTATTTGGAGTCACAAAATTCTGTAAAAATAAATAAATCAACTGTGGTCAGCAGTTACATGTCAACAATTCAGGGACTTTTAGGGCAGATGTTAGCGGTTGGGTGTGTTCAGAGACGCTGATGTATCTCGGCTATATACTTTCATGTATGTGCAAAAATCAGACACTGGTTTCGCTTCACGCTGACAAATGGCTCTCATATGTGGCTATGAAGTGCTGAGACTCTCACACACATAAAATCCACACAACACAGAGCAGTGGGAGTGGTTAGTAAGATGAAGTGTCAGACCATTGCTGAGGTCTTAAAGGTTAGAGCTCTGTGGGGTCAAACGTCAGAACAGACAGCCCGGCCTCTGCACGTGCCCTTTGCAGGTGTCCTAGCAACCAGGCAGGAGGAGGGGAAGTCTATAAAAGCACATTGGAAGAAATGCATATAGGCAGTCAAGGTGACATATTTCCTTTCACACAGAAATTTAGAGCCGCATTTCAGCATATGCGCCACCGTAACGGATACGGTAAAAGTTTTCCTGCTCAGTTCGATTTAATGCTTTTGCATCATTTGGTCGTCTCCACCCACTGAAGTGCGTTGCACTCCGTTCTCTAATTAGTAAAGCAAGAACCTTCATTTGCAGAACATTGGCACCCACTGTGTATTCCTGTAGTCACAAGATGAGCCAGAAGTAACCAGACTGACTTTCCCAGAGATTTCCGAGAAACAAACACACCTTTATTTGATTTGTTTTGTGTTACTTTGTTTAAACTACACATTTATTCTGCAGAGTTGCTCCTTTTCAGATTGACTGTGTTCATACTGAAGCATGTAGAAGTGCTTTTGCCTCCACTACTCAACATGTGACATCTGTGTGTCTCTAACTTGTGTGGAAAGTCTGGTCATTGACTGGTCATGTTTAGTTTTCTTGCTTTTGTGTGCATTCATCTTTGTCTGTATTATTTCACTGACACAGACATTGGCCGTGAGTGTAGACACTTCCACAGCTCTCATTAAGACCACTATAACTCATAATAATGGCTGTCATGAACCCAAGTGAGCTGAGGCCTTATTAGGAGGCATAAATCACACGGGTGGTAGGTTACTCTTGTCCGTAGTGTATTTATAGCATCTACTCATGCTGGAATTACTTAACATCCCAACAAAGACATTTATTATTTTAGTTGGACCTTAAGCATTTTTGACATTTATCTCCATCTTTCCTGAATGGATTACATGAAAATGAAAAGTATTACAGTGAATTTTGGCTTGTGTGTCCTGAAATTACTTGACAATTTTAGTAAGTGTTTGAGTTTATATGCATTTTTCTGGGGTTGCTAAACTCTATTCATCTCAGCATTAAGCGTACCTTTTCCTGGACACTTCAGGGATCGTACACATGGTTTTCATAAAGGTACATTTGTGTTTTCTCATTTAAAAAGAAAGTTATCACATGCAGTTCATAGAAAGTGAGCAACTTTGATGTGGGCTTACTGGTTTAAGGTCACAGTGCTTTAAGTAAGCTATAAATTCCTTCATGCTCTGTCTATGTCCCTGTCAGACACTCACTCACACACGTATAATAACTTGTCCCTTCTGAGGTCAGGGTTGCACACATCAAAGCCAAGCAGACAGCCAAGTCAGCAGCCACTTTCAAGCATATACTTCACTCTGTTAGATGTGCTGGCATTTTCTCGTGTCCACGTCATGTTTGAAAAACACCTCGAGTAATTTCTCTGTAACAGGCACCCTGGCAGTCTAACTACATCTGTTTTCTGTAACAATGCTGCGTGGCTCAAGTTGGGATTGATTGTAATCACTAAAAGGATAAGGCAGAAGTGAGTACACCCCTGTGCAATGTCACCCAAATCTCAAATGATTCAAAATTATATCACCTCACAGTAGTTTTGCAATATTTCTAAGTTGACAAAAAAGTATTTTCTCTCATGAACAATAAACAAATATGCTTTCAAAAGACAATAGTGAACATCCAAGGAGCATTAAACTGAATGCAAGAAAAGTAAATACACCTGTGAGTGGTGGTAAGGAACAAGCCATAGTACCCCTAATCAAAGCCGCAATAGTCCTGCTTCTACAAGTGAGGGAGCTGCTTGCACAATCGAGCTCTGAAAAACAGACGAGGACAACTTCAAACCTGACAAAGGGGTCATTATTATAAATGTGAGTTTCTCTGACAGCTCAGATAGTGTGAGGGACATTGCATAAAATCAACCTCGATGGATGGCAGCTAAGAAAAATGGCCTTCCTTGTTCTTCAGCAAAGAACTGCAAGATGAAACTTTGGTGTGAACCTGGCCAAGTCTACTACAGTGAATATATAATCCCAGCAGTGAAGCACAGACATGGAGTGAGATGATATAGAGGCTGCATGAGTGCAAAAGGTGTTGGAGAGATGACATTTGTTGATGGCACCAACAATATCTATGGATAAACCAAAATATTGGCTGACAAGACGACTCTGTCTGTTGAAGCTTGACAGAAGAACATTCCAGGATGATAACGATCCAAAGCACACTGCCAAAATCACACAACAGTTTCTAAGAAAGAAGTAAAAACTATGACCTAGCACCTCTGGGGTTTTTTAAAAAAGAGCAACACAACTCCTCTAGGAAAAAACATCTGAAGAAAAAATAACAATAATGGTGGACATTCGTAGTTCAAAAATTAAAATCTCACAAATGAAAGGTGTACTGATTTTGGTGCATTGAGTTCCTACTGTGAGGCCTGTCATTTTGATACAGTAAATCTGAACTCATAATATTTAACTTTACAGAAGAGCAAATACATGTCTGTTCTTTTTGGAAGTAATTAAATTACTGTAAGTAGGTACAATGTTGAGTCATTTGACATTTAGGTGATATTGCACAGGCAAGTACTCACTTCTGTTGTATACTGGTATGCAAGAGTTTACATTCACATCGTGTTCCCTAAAGATAACACCATTGTGGCTTAATTATCATTTCTTACTCATGTGAAGATAACAATAGTAAATAAAGAGTGAAATATCAAAAAAAACAGTCAGTTCCAAGTTGTTTCAGAAATGATTTCTTCTTGCGAAGAGGGCAAAAGAAGTGAAAAGAGCAAAGTTAAGTAGTGCAGAGAGATACCATGAAGTTCTGATAACTCAATTTGTCTACCGACCAATGTTGTTTTTGCCTTAATATTGAGATATTAATTACGTCCAATGCAGTAATTCTAAATCAGGACTGTAGAGACAAAACTCTGACAGCAAAATAAATCCAAGTTTGTTGAGACGTGATCACAATGGGACACAACAGAGGAGATCGGACAGACAGAGAGAGGAAAAGGCAATAGAGAAATGAGAGCATATGGATGGAGGAGGAAGAGAGGACTAATTAAAAAGTAGACTTTAGTTGGGTGTTGATTCCATGAGGAGTAATGGTCCCAGGTGTGTGAAATGAGGGGAAACAGGAGAGATGAGGGAAGGCGAGGGAATCTAGGTCTCCCTATGCCATATGCTGTCTATCTTCCCCTCTTTCTTCTCACTCTCTTTCATTCCCTTTCATTTCAGGCTTTGCACTGGCTCACTGAGACAAGCTCATCTTGGATCGCTTTCCTTCTCTTTGTACGTCTTGCTCGCCGTTCCGTCTCACTCTCAGCATCTTCACTGGCTCTTGCAGTGCATTGCAGGTTGAGTAAGGTGACAATGGGACTGAGTGGGCGGTGGTTTGGCGACGGAGCGGTTTGCGTGGCTGTTTACATATGCTTTTGTGTGCATTTCAAAAAGCCTCAATAGCTTCCATGATTTGCGCTCACAATCTAAGGTGTGTTTAGTGGGGATTTCTATTTGCTGTTCTCTCTGTAGATACGGATTTCGGTATTTGTCTTGCGCTTTTTTTTTTTTTTAATTGTTTGACTTATCCTGTGTTTCATTGCTTTTTGTTTGAATGTGAATTTCTCTGTGTGCACTGGGTAAGACTGCAGCTTTGCCAAAGTGCAGCAGGTTTGCTTGTTGACGTGCCTCTCTGCAGGTTTTTGCTTTGTTGTACAGATTTACAGTCCAGTCCACGTATCCCTACTAGTGTTTCATGCCTTGACCACATTGAAGGGACATACCGCGAGTTTAAATGACATGTCATCTAAAAATAGCTGCTAAACTTGCTCACCCTGCCCTTCAACGCAGCCCCACTCTGGCCAGATAACCAACATCCCCCCCTCATCACGGATCTCTCCACCCTGTCATGAAATGTAAGCTGCTCCCACTGTACATTCCACTCAGAGGAATGAGCCAACTCCCCTGTAAATTAGAGAGGGGGCTTGTCATTGTTTTCTGCCAAACAAAGCCAGCTACCAAACAGGAGTGCAGCGGCTTCCAACTGGTGGTTAGTCGGGTTTTCCAGCTGAGGGGCCTGGAGGGAAGCTGCTGCTGTGTCACCAAGTCGGAGTGCCTCAAGGCTCCGTCCCGGGGCCCCTCTTTGGTCTCTTTTTCTACCTTCCTTCTGTTGTGACAGTGTGCCTGCATGTGTGCCCATGTGTGGGCCCTGGGGCTGTTGTCAAGCAGATCACGGGAGCTGTTGTGAGTTAGCCTGATTGTCTGTGTGTCTACCTATATACCTCTGTTCCCTAAAGAAGGAGGGAGAACAAGCAAAGAAGGCGGAGGGGGAGTGAGGAGGGGGTTACAACATAGGGATCGAGTGAATTCCTTGACGTGCGCAAAACATGTCCGCAGGGGGGAACTGCAAGCCCAGCAAGATTCACAGACTTCCAACTTCTTAAAACAAGTTCCCCCTCCTTCTACCTTCCCCATTCTCATCCTCCACCTCCTCCTCCTCTCCTCAGCCCTGGAGTGGTTCAAACCAAGGGATAATCGGTGGAGGAATTCCAAGAGGCAGGAATCCAGGGATTATCCAAAAGGAGAAAATGGTAGATGATGGAATTTTTAAGGGTTTACCTGAAATGATTGCTCGGGTTTTGTCCTTTGAGATTTGAATTTTTGACAGCATGACCAATTTTCAGCTCACAAATGAGGTGATAAAAATGAACAATACAGCATCAGCCTGAACCAGATGTGCAGGCTGCTCTCTGAGACATTTATAGTGCTGTTGCCATGCCGCAGTAAACCTCTATAAGAGGTCTTAATTCAGACAAACAAACAGTAAATATCCACATTTTAAACTCATTAACAGACAATTAAATAAAACTTAATTAAGCAACAATGACACAACAGCATGCTTTCACTAATATTATATTTTAAAAGCTGATAATCAGTCTGATTGATAGACAACACATGCCAAGTCTAGAGGTTTTCATTCTCAGATTGTTAGTTAAAATTATGTGAAATAAGTTATAAGATACTCTCTTTTACCAATTACATATGATTAGACATAATTTTACCACTTGACCCAATTTGGGTCAGTCTAACATGCTCAATGAACTGCTTAATAATATGTATTAGGTCGAGGCTTAATTGATTAAATTAATTAGCAGTTATTCTCACTAACCAACTTAAGTTATGTGAGAGTATCTGCTGCCTACCACAGTTATTTCCTTTTATTATTATTGTGTAAAATGAATATCTTCGGTCTGTTGGTTGGACTAAACAGTCATTAAAGTCATGTTGAGGCATTTTTCAAGTATTTCATGTGTTTGCTTGACTAATAAGGACAAAAATCTACACATTTTGTGATTATTATTATAGTAGTTCTAAAGGTGCCCCTCTATAGAACTTGTCTCTCTGTTTTCTAGTGAAATAATTATTGTTTTTTACTACCTTAGCTGACCTCCTGTGTAGGGCACAGAGAAGCCGGTGGTGCTCTGTATAGCTCCAGTAAATATAGGTTGGCAGCAGAACAGTGTTTAGAAGAGTGTTCCACTATGTGTGTGAGGCTGTTATTGTAAACAGGCTGCATCTTTGGAGCTTAGCTCCTCCTGTCCTACTTAACTGGTCGATAAACAGGCTTTAGCTTTAATTATGTGATGTCTGATATTGCACCTTCTTACATCATCCTGGTATCTTGTTTATGTGTTTTGTCTGGCCGTGTGTTATTCTGTGCACGCATTTGTGTTTGTCCATCACTGTTTCTCGGAGTGTGTGTGTGTGTGTGTGTAGTTTGCATGTCTGAGGATATAATGACTGTGGGTGTATGTCTGGCAGCTGTAATCGCTGCCGCTCTGTGTGGCTGGTCAGTACATTGGGTTTTGTTTGCCCTGCACGTGTGTGTCTCTATTTTCATATGTACAAGGAGGATTTCATCAGATCCTGATATTTGTTTAATGCCACTGCGCATTTTCTGCTACAGCTCACTGTGTTCTTGTCTTTGTGGTTGATTAATACGCTGTCTGTGTCTTAATTTGTTGTTTATATGCCACATGTGTTACTACTCAGAGGGTAAATACTAATATTGACCTCCCTTACTTTAACATACATATTTATCAACTCTAAATACTTTACAAGATTAATCATAAAAGAGATAAAGCTTCCTTTGTTTCCTTCCGGTGCGCCAACATTTGTAATATTTCTTATTTGAATGTTGTATCTGTTGCATGTTGAGCTCTGATTTTGATAACTCAGTCATAATACCTGAACCACATTGCTTTGATGTCAGTTAAGCCCCTCTCAGAGCTGCACTCCTCTCTAATAATTTGTTGCCATCTGAACATATCCGCTTCATGTCTGAACAAAAACACTGATCACTTCTCTGTCAAAGTCGTTATGGCAATCTTACAAGGTTAGCATTTCCATTTTACTATCAACACGGCAAGTCTGAACTGCATGTTATCATGTTTACACATCTGCACACTGAAGGAAAGTTGTATGAAGGGATTTGTGGAAGTATTTTTCCATGTTTCAACACCAACATTAGCCCAAAAACTGAAAATAAAGCACAAAAGGCACAGTTTGTTAGTCACAATCAGAAAACGCTCTTCTTTGCTCTCTCCTACAATTTCACATATATCACAAACCAAAATTTCCATAGAAATTAAACTTTACTCTGATGAAGACCCACCAATAATGAGTCATCCATGTTTATAAAAAAAAAATAAAATAAAACATGAACTGAAATTTAGTTTGTTGCTTCCAGTTCCAGTTTGTTCCTCTGAGTTTATTAAATACCTGCAGCATCTGACAGCAGCAGGATCCATATGAGCATCGGGAGTGTTCAGTTCAAATCAGTTTCATTTATATTTTATTTATTTACGCAGGTGGAACTACAGCAGTAACTTCATGATGTCTTCATGTTGAGTCCTGAGCTCCGTCACAGCTGTCGGGATACTTATATTTGAGTTTTCAGTCTTTAGGAAATAGGAGATACACCAGATTGTTAGTTTTTGGACAGTGAGATTAACTTGCTGTTAGTTTAGATTTAGTCTTTGGTTTATTGGTGCATTATTATGTGTTGTACATCACTTGGTGCACTCTCCAGTCTTGTGTGAATTACAAATAACCCACATGTACTGTGGCTCTGTCCGTCACCGTGGTGGGTCAGTGTAACAGATAGATAACATAGTAATGTTACGTATCTCCTAAAAAGGGCTTGTTAGTAGTTTTTGAGGTGTGTTGCCGGAAAATAAGTTCAAGGAAAGACTGTCGTACTCCAGTATGCACTATATGGTCAAATGTTTGCAGATATCTCAGTGTTTGGGCCAGTTTTTAATTGTCTCATGTATAAACCAAGTTTAATAAAGATATTAGGGTGTACATCCGATTTCTGAGTTGGGTGTGGAAGATTTGACTGACCCTGAACCCTGACATTAACCACCTTCCAGCACCTTTAGGATGGACTGAAATGCTGAAAGAAGATGTGTTATTGGTGCCAAATCTCACCGAAGCGTTGAAAATGAGCAAATTCTAGCAACCAGGTTCCAAAATCTTGTAGAAAGCGTGAAGAGTGGAGGCTGTTCTATCAGCAAATTCATACCCACGGTTTTGGAATGAGACGTTCAGCAGTCACAGATGGGTGTGATGCTCTGTGTCTACACACTTTAAACCAAGCAGGGTAGCCTAATTGACCTAATTTCCTCGTGTAGCAAGACGACAGGAGGCCAGTGTCCTGTGTGTGAGGAGATGCACTGAAACTGAAACACATTTGTACAGCAACAGAAGAAAGAGTTTTGAGCAGGAGAAATGATGCTCTGAAACTGAAACAAACAGGAAAGTAATGTCATTGTAGAGTACGTGCAAGTCTGCAAAAGACACATGGAATGGAAAGTGTGTATTTACTCAATCGTAGTGCTGCTTTCTACTTTATACTCTCCAATGCCACTGATAAATGCTGTGTGTGATTTCTAATATCTGTGTGTGCTTGCTTTTCAGGTACAGGCCCACCCAGTTAGAGGCCGCCTACACCCACGGTGTGTTCAGCAGTGGCAGGTAAGAAGAACAAACTTATCTATGTGTGTGTGTGAGTGAAAGTATGTGTGTGTGTTTCTGCCCTAATAGATTATCGATGCACTGCTGGCTTGGTTGGCTACAGCAGACAGTGGAAATGGGTCTGGACTCCCTCGAGGAAACAAGATATCTCCAATATGCACACACTACACAGAGATTACACACACACACACACACACACACACACACACACACACACACACACACACACACACACACACACACACACACACACAGAGGAGCTACAAACACAGGCACAATTTGACTTGGTAGGGAAAAAAAAACTCTCGCACAAGACTTTAAAGCACATTTTTCACACTAGCGCACACACTTCCGTACAATTAGACACACCACACACCTGCTGGGTGTTCAGAGGAAGCTGAGCTGTATCTGAAGATGAAAGCAGGAGAGACAGGCAGGAGGAGGAGGAGGAGGATGAGGAGGAGACGGGAGGGAGGTGCAGGACAAAGGAAGAGCAGATAAAGAAGGAGCATGTATGAAGAGTGATGGCCAACTCTTCCACCTCTCCTCCCCTCTTCTCTCCCACTCTCCTTTGTGAACAGATGGGTGGAGGTATCAGATTGTAATGAAAGCCAAAACAGGGAAAAAAGGGACAGACAGACACGTACGTACAGTACAAACACACTGTCAGTCACACATGGCTGCACACACACTTTCACTCCAGCAGACAGATGCAATACTTTGCATCCCTTTTTGCTCACTGTCTCTTCATTCTCTAACTGCTATTTACATATGACATGGTCACCGTGTGAGTGTGGTCAGGACTAGTCAGGTCAGACCGGTTCTACAACACAGTGAAGTCAGTGTACAAACACACAGTGTGAGAAATCAGAAGTGAGCCTGGTGATGTTGATGTCTTTTCTCGGACAAAGACACAGAGTCAGAGAGGGAGGGAGGGAGGGAGAGGCTGGAGGCAGATAATGAATCAGATGAACGGAGGGAAGAAAGGGAAAAGGCAGAATGAAGGAAACAGGAGGATGAGAAGGAGAGAACAAAAGAAGGCATCAAACTTGTGATCCCTGTGGGTCTTTGCTTGCAGAGGGAGGAGGGCAAATGGAGGCATGGTGGAGAATTCAAATGTCTCGGTGTCAGTGAGTTCACCAGCAGCATGATTTCAATGCATATCATAACATGATGCTGTGTGTGTTCAGAACTGATGAAATTTGTGGCATGTGGTGTTACATTTTTAAAGCCACACCAGGGACTGTTCTGGTTCGGCAACATTAAAACACTGACAAGGTGACGGTTCAACTTTTAAGAATTTCTCTACCTTGAACTGCACACAGACACAGATTCAACACTTAGACTACAACTGTACAGCAGATGACAAAGATTGTTGCACTGAAGTTGGAAGTGGCTCAGGTAAAAAACAACAGTTAACACGTTTTTTCATTGTGAAAGCTGTTGTTTCAAACACTCTACTGGGTGCAAGACGTAATATGAGCAAAATAAGCAATCAATGCTATAGCTGAGCTTTTCAGCCTCGAAACTACAGCATTCCCACTCTAGTTTTGGAAACATGGATTTTGACTTTCAAGGTATATAACAAACCTAAAAAACAATTCTGACACTGTGCATGTCATTATTCTTCAGATTCAGTGTTTGGTTTGAAAATGTATGATTGAATTGCTCCAATATCACAACTCACATTGTGTGGTGTTGAGTACTTTACAGTGTTTCAGCAGAGTCTTAGGTGAGCTGGTGTGCTGAGCTGCAGCGAGTGATGGTCGGGTTGAAGATAGAAAAGGAGGACTTCAAAGGTTTACACACTCCAAAGGAATTCTGAGCCATTTTAGGGCATGAAGGGTTCATTTAATGTCAAAAACGTCTCTGAAAAAAGACATAAAGTTTTAGGGGTTTAATCAATGCCTTCAGATGGAGTTTATTTGTTTTAAAACATGGTCTATGACTCACATAATATATCGTTGTGGATGTTACCTTTGAGGTAAAGTGCAGTGACTGGATCTTGATGAAAAATTTTAGGTAATAGCATTTGAATTTGAAGTTTTTCTGCTTAAGACAGCATGAAACAGCAGCACAAAGGTTCACCTAAGGCTGACAGGATAGTTGTATTTTGCATGAAACCTTTTCAGTTGCAGTCTGTTGTAGTTGGAGTAGATACGGCATATTTGGTCGAAGTAAGCACTTGTTTTTCCCACAGTGTAGCCAAAAGGTTGTTGGTGAAATGAACACCGTCAGTACATGTGTGTCTGCAGTCTGCTTTAGTGGTCACTGAGTCTATACGTTGTCAGCCTGCTGCCGCTCATGGTGGTTAAATGTCCTGCCAGCATGGGCTTCGGGTTCAAAGTCAAATAAGTTTAGCTTAGGTTTGTTCGGGCCAGACCACTGTCTCTCCCGCTCCCATCCAGCGATGTTTACATCCAGCTGTCAAGTGAATTTCATGCAAAGTTTTAAAACGCTGCGAAAAAGTGAAATGCAAATGATGAGTTTTCCTCCAGTCACTTTGAAATAGATAAATAGATTCCTTAATGTCAAACCTGACGTCCACCAGAAAGTTGGAAAGAATCTTTCAACAGCTGATCAGTATTAGATTTTGGAAATTATGCTGTTTTACAATTTCCAAACCATCTCTTAGTTTCTCTGCAATAAACTTCTGCGCCAATTATGGCACCAAAAATGACGTGAAATATATATACTGTGACCTTCACAGTCATCAGATCTAAACCTAACTGAACACCTATTAGTTTTAGACAGATGTGTTAGACAGGGCTCTGCACCGCCATCACCAAAACCACAAATGAGGGAATATATTTGAAAGAATGGTGTTCATAACTCCAGTAGAGTTCCAGACTGAGAGAATAAGTAGGACTGAAGCTGTTCTAGCAGTCATGGTGGTCCAGCACCTCAGAAAGACACTCTATTTAGTTGGTTTTACCTCCATTTCTCCAAATGTAAAGTAAATAAAAGACTACAGCAAGCAGCTGCTTAGCTTAGCTTAGCATAGCATAGCATACAGACTGGTAACAGACATCCTGAAATCTTGTCATCAATATGACTTTGTACAACAATCAGCAGAGCATTCAAAAGTTGCAGAAACTTAGAATCATATGCATTTTTCCAAGTGCACACAGGTGTTACCAATACTGTAAAGAAAAAAACTCTACATGCTATACATACGACTTTACGACTGCTACAAACTCGGCATTTTTCCCACTACTCTGAACATTAACACTAAAAGGACGATTCACCACACAGAATGTATCTTCTAGCAACTTGCTGACAACTTGCTCGTCTGTTTACCATTTTTAAGCCATGCTGTGATTATTTTATCGATGCTGAAAAGTTTCCAAGATGTTGTCATATGACTATTGATCGCAGCAAATGAATGAAAGGGTACAGAAATACTTTTTTTTTTAACAGGAAATATTACAAATTTCTAAATGATTTTAATGAAATGTCATGATTTTAAGCCGATATTTAGTTCATTTTCCTGCTCAAACAACATGCCACACATGTTGGTACGCTGAAAACTTGCTGTTTTTTTGGTCTGTAGCATTTCTAACTCTCATAAATGGTGATTTTATGGCGCCCATATAGCTCAACAGGTTATAGTCCTCGACGCAGCAGCCTCGGTTCGATTCCAGCTCACGGCCATTTGCTGCACGTCTTCCCCCTAATTCTTCTCCCTACTTTCCTGTCTGCCTCTTTACTACCCCAGCAAATAAAGCCAAAAAATTACTTTAAAAAAATGTGATTTTATTTAATTTTTCCTTTATTTTTTAAGAAGAAAACACGCCTTTATACCCACTGATAGGTTTTGGAGTTCTGGTGATTAAAATTATTTTTAAAATCCACTGATATTTGTGCACGTATCTCCACAGAGAAGAGGAGAAATTCTAACCGTATGTTGCTCCTTTTTGTGGCACATTTCTATCTGCACATAGTATTCGATATATTTATTGCTCACCAAAATCAGCTTCGTGTTAGATTGTAATTTTTAAATTTTATTTAGGTTTTTTGTGGCTGATTAAAACATTATTGATCACAGTATCAATTGATAAGCCCCTCTCTCTCTCTAAGCTGAAGAAGAAGATATGATATTTTAGGGAGGAGGGAGTCAGGAGAGACGAGACCCAAACCAGTGTTAATTGAACACAGCTGTACCTCGTTAAACATTAATTGGCAATTAATCAAACCCCCTCCTCACCCCCAGTTGAATATATCTTTATATCTTTTTAAAAGAGAGAGAGGGGGAATGAAGTAAATTATTCACAGTAGCACAAGGAAAGCCTGTTCTAGCAGAACCTTCCTTTCCCCCTCATTCTCTCTCTCTGCTTGTTCTCTCCTCCATCTTCTCCTCTCGCTCTCTGTGCTTCATTCAGCCCATTAATCTAGTTTTCTGCCTTTATCTCCGCTTCCTTCCCCTCATCTGTCTGTAGTCCATCCAGAGATGGAGAGAGAGGGAATGAAAGAGAGATGTCACAACAAGGAGGAAGTGCCAGAGGGGAAAGGATGGAGAAGGAGGAGGAAGGAGGAAGGAGAGGCCCTGATGCTCCTGCTTAAAGAATTCAGCAGGAGAACAGGAATGTCAGTGAACAGCGTGTGCGACTACATCCACACGTTTCAAACTGCAAGAGCAAAGAGCGCAGATCACAGCCAGCATCTGGCACATCTTAGTCTGCTGAGTATCAGCTGATTAAAACATGAAAATAGCTCCATCCCCTTCTGCTCTCCTTGATCAACTATGCTGCAGCTCAGCCCACAATTTAGATGTTGAAATTCACATATTTTGCTGTTTCTGTTATTAGACAACTCAGTGAAGTTGAAACAGGGGCTACCTGCTATGAGCTGCATGATCTATATGCAATAGTCACATTACAGCAAGTGTGATGTGAGGAAAAGCAGATTAGTTCAACCACTTCATCCTTCAACGTCTTTGCTTCTTGATACAGAAAGAAAACTTGCATAGTTCTCAATTTCCATGTCCAATCTATAAGAGAAGTGTGACATTTATGTTTAAAATACTTCCTCATAGAAAACATTACATGCAGAGAACATCACTTGATTTTAACTTGTTTTCCATTTACATTTTAGTCACACACCTGTCTGAGTTACTGCAGTGCAGCAACTGAGTGGAGACCAGAGGCTTCTCTGTGCACAGCTGTCTAGTTAGTTATAGCCTAGATGTGAGATGTTTGGGTAACATTATTAAATTGTAGTTTCTTTCAATTAGTGAATAGTCACCAAGCTAACAAGGGGCAGTTTAATGTATAGTATTCCTCTTGGAGATGCAGTAAATTCAAGTATTTAAAGTCTGATACTGACGCAAACATTTTTACATTAGCAAAAACATCAGAAACACTAAACTTGTTCCTATACTGTGTTGTCAGTCCAGGTATGAATGCAAAATCTAATTTATTTATTTAGCACATTCAAAATCAACATGAGTTGACCAAAGTGCTGTACATTTTATCCGATAGGCACAAAAAAAGAAATATGTGCAGATTAGACAATATAAAATGTAATAGAAAATATAAATATATCGAAAATCTAAATTTAGTAAAATCAAATTGTTAAACGAAATAAACTACCGTAGTAGGAAATAGTGAAGCTGGCAAAAGAGAATAGCAGTTTGTGAGATTATTTCCTAAAATATAAATGATAATAAATATTATGGCCATTAAGAGCAGCCAAAAGCAATAGAAACATGATTTTTCTTGAAAATATCAATGGAGGAGGAACATTTGAAAGCTGTTCCAAACAGCCGCGAGCGAAAGAAGGTTAAAAAATCTGCCATAGAGCTGGAGAAGATGTGCGAACTGTTAAACTGGGGGATAAAACCCCACATGCTTGGACAGTCTGTCTTCAGAAACATTAAGTTACACAAGTAACAGATCTGGTTGTGTAAAAACATGTAAAAAGCAGAGAAAAGTCAGATTTCCACAAAGCTGGCCAACGACTGCATGAAAAGCTCATGCTTTATTTCAAAATGTTACAGAGCTTGTCAGAAGCAGCCCCCAGCTCTAATACAGGTGTGGGAGGAGAAGGTTTCACAAGCACTTGAAACACAAACCAGTGTTTCAGATTTGTCCGCTCTGGAGACAATTTTCCAAAAGCTCAGTTTTTTGCGGACGGAGAGCCAAGGCAGCGAGAAAAAGTGTGGTTTCAAACTTCACCAGCCAGTGCAGATGTACTCTGAGAAAAAAAGAAAGAAAAAAAATGCCTGTGAAGGCTGCTGGAGTTTATATCCAGCATATGTGGCCACGGGCACTTTGTGTTCCTACTGTAAAGTGTTTGAAGACACACTCAGTGTGTGCAGTAAACCCAGTCTGTCCTGCAGATCCAGTGTGCCGTGCTGCCCAGTGCTGCCGGCTCTTATATAACAGTACTGATTGCAGCAACAAGGATAACCTGCAGTGCACTCAGTGACACACATTCTTCTTCCTCCCGCCTCCCCTCGATCTGTCACTATCTCCTCATCCCAGCTCACATTTGTTTCCTCTCCCCTACATCTAGGCTATTTCAATCTCTCTCAATTAAGTGCTCTCCTAAACGCTTTGTTTCCCTTCTGTCTCTTTTCATTATCTGTCGCCGCTTCCTCCCTCTCTGCTCTCTTCATCGGTGTCACTTTGGCTGGATCCCAAAATTCCCAGCTATTACTCACTCTTTCTCCACTTGTACCTCTGTTTCTCTCTCTTTCACTGTCCTCTGTATAAGTCTCCATCTATCTGCCCTCATCATCTGAGTCTCTCTTTCTCCCTCGCTCTCGCTTTCTCTCCGTCTGGGCTCCAGCTCAAATATTACAAATGCTATTGCATATTGGCTGGGGGCCAAATCAGCACGGCGATAAATCAATAGCGCGAGAAAATTATGTAATGTGCCACCATATTGACCGGCCCTCTCTCCTGCCTCCCTCCCTCTCTGGGTGGTTTCCTCCTCTGCTCCTTGCCCTCTGCCACCAGCTCACCTTGTTTTACTTCCTTTTATTTGCTTTTTTCCCCTCGTTTAACCTGATAAACTGTCAGAGTCTTATTTGACCTCGGGCTTAGCGTTGGGGTGAAGGAACCTTATACACACCGATGTGCAGGTTCACACAGAGCGCTGCTGTCATCACTTATCACCTGTTGGAAGCAACAGCAGAATGATTTCCAAACATCTGAGTGTGTATGTGATGAAAAAAATGTAATAAGTTCTTCAATTTGACAGCAGTTGGAATCATTCGGAAGGACAACTTTAACCCTCTGAGTTCCAAGGAGTTTCTGGGTATTTTTGTGTCACTGTGGGCAATATTTTTAACTGCATTTTTTGGGTGCAAAAAGGTTAATTGAAACAGCACAACCATGGCCAGAAGTAGCCTATAATAATACGGAAAAGAAAAAATTACAGTTGAATTTCTTTGATTATTCCTCTTACAAAAAGCAAAAAAAAAAAGAAAAATTTGAATAAATATCACAGTAGTTTTCCAAGTGTCTGTACATACGATAGATATTTTAATATTTATATTTTGAGTTTGTTTCAAATTTTCAAATTGTTTTTTGGCGTTTTTAAATAAGGCATGCAGAATATAATAATTTTGATTAAATATTGTGATACTGTGTTGGATTTGGTTCCCAATGAGAAGTCATAGATGAGCAGTTCAAGGACTGTCAGAAAGTTAAAAGTCTGATTATGTCTGTTCCTACAATTTCTAGCTGTAATAAACTGGTATAATTTTGGCAAATTTAAATGATAACATTGCAGGTTTTATGGCTTCCAGGAAATGAAAAGCCAAGGTTTCTACTAAATTCTGAGAACTTAACAAGCTTCGAGAGAAACAGTCTTAGCACATTTGTAGGTGCTGATTCAAATAGAAACTATGGACAAATAGAAAGTTTTGGCTGCTGTTTATGCTCTAGAGTTGGTGTGTGCAGAGTATTTCAGTAATCTACAAGGTCAGGCCGTGAGTTGACGTCACACCTGGAGCAAACAACTTGTTCTCTGGTGGGGTTTCAATAACAAGAAGCTTTTCTGGGTTTGAATTTGAGCTTGGATCTTTTGGTGTGGAGTTGAAAGGTTCTCCTCGTGTTTGTTAGGTTATACCCCTAGTAGGTTGACTGGTAGAGTACAGTCAGGTTGGGTTAACTGAAAAATACAAATCCTGTTTTCCATCTTGATAGTCTAAATCAACCAAAATCCAGCAAATTTCACTGGATTTTGGTTGATTTTTTTGTGAATGTTCTTAAAGAAAATGTTAGGCGTTTAACTGATATATATGTAATTACTTTAGGTATTTTTAGGATTTTTTTGGAAGATTTTTACTAATTTTTTGTAAATATTTATAAAAACTTCTTGCCAAATTTAGGGGATTTTTTTTAAAATAAAACTTTTAAGAGAAACTTTTAAGGAATTATTGGAATTTTCTTCCTGAAGGTTTTGCAAATTTTCAGAAATTGGGGGAATTGTTTTGCTGAATTTTTGGATTTTTTTCAGACAAGGAAACAATATTTTTTGGTGCCCATAAATGAGAACTGCAGGAGGGTTAATCGTATCATGTCTTTCACGAGGTGAAGTTATCGTATCACCGATTTCTCTCTGTCATTTGTAACCTTTTTCATGTGGTGTAACACTAGATGGCATTCAGATCTGTCCTCATACTCATCAGAGCTTTGTGATCCTGATTCAAATGGTCAAACATATTAGTCACATTGCTTCATGTGGTGGCGACAATTGCAAGCCACTGACACAAGTACCTGTTTTCAGTCATCATCATCCTTTCTGTAGTGAAAATATTTCCATATAGCTGATGCTGCATTTATTTTTGCAACTGAATCTTCACATTTTCCCTTTCAGTGTTTCTCTTTTTGTTCCACACAGAGTCATGCCAACAAACTCAATCCCTTTTAAATAAAGTTTTTAAAAAGTGTTTATCCAAGAACCCTTAAATCAGATGCTGCTCTTGTAGATTAGTCATGGAAAATGAGAACCATGCAAGTTTATTTTTAAGTAGGGAGGAAAAAAACTTGTCATGATTTGTAATTTGCCTTACTTGTGACCGTTGAATACATCACAGTATTTATGCTGAACTGATCATCTAATCATGCAGCCCAACCTGCAACTCTCCTGCTCTCAATATTATCACACTTGTGCAGAGATTAGAGTTGCAACTACAAACATTAATTAAAAGTGAGCGTGTATACTGATGAAAAAAATGCAGTTATACTACAAGCAGCTAAAATCTCCCTTTACTTCTGTCGAGCATAAAGTGTTTGAGGAAACAGATCGTCATGAAGTAGATGTTTTACTGCTTCCTAAATAGTAATTACCAGATAGAAACCAACTGCTTCCACAACAGGTTTAACTGGAATTAGCCGTTTTGTCTCCACCAACCAGTCAAGCTGCAGTTTACATCCATGTCTGGCCAGTCTTACCATTTGCATTTAAAATGCCATCATTTCATCGTATTGTGTGAGATTTTGTCAGTGACCTTTAATTACCAAAATCTAATCAGTCCATCTTTGATTCCGTCTCAGCTTTAGTCCCAAATTTCAAGACAGACTTTAAAGAAATATCACTTTCACAAAAATATAATCTGGTCTCTGCTGCAATAGAAAATAATCTGCCTTACGTTTGTTAATTCACCCTCATAGTTCCAAGGATGTAATGACTCAAACATAGAAGATAAAACTTATTAGAAGTCGTTATCCGCTGAAATAACACATCATAGTCTTCCACTTCTGATAAAAATACACCACATATGCATGCTTTATCTGTATCGCAGCAGTGTGCATCTGCAACAGTGATGCGGCAGGAGGGGAAGTGAATAAATTAACCTATTTCTGAGGCTGCGCCCAGCAACTGGCACAGACTCAGCTGCCGGTTTTATGGAAAGTTCTGCCGTCAGTGTTGCAATATTCTCTGCTACCTTTCCGTTGTGGTCATGCAGTCTGGAGCTCCTGGTGTCTCGGCTTCTTTATAGACAGCGGGAGGGAGGGGGAGCAGTCTATAGGAGTCAGTGAGTGCAGTAACAGGGCCTATATTTCCTCCAGCCTATGCCCTGGTCAGAGAGTGCAGCAGCTCCATGCTGTATTTTCCATACCGTCACCCCCCTCCCCTCTCGCTCTCTCTCTCTGTCCTGGCTTTCCGACTGTACTTTTTCTCTCCGCTCTGGAATTCCATCTTCCTGCACGTGGCCGGCACTCAAAAGGGCAGGCTGTGTGTCTGTGTGTGCACGAGAGTGTGCGTGTGTGTGAGTCTAAACGTGAGCTCTGCGGAAACATCTTCCAGTGAAGAAAAGGAAACATGAAGTTGGCATTTTTGTGCTTTTTGTGCGCAACGTGCCAGCAAGTGGGCAAGACTCGGTTCACTCCTCCAACCTGAAAGCTGTTAAGGACTCATTTAGAGTCTCTTTGCCCACTGTAAAACCAGCACATTTTGTACCGACACGTTTATTAAAGGGCAGAAGAACTGAAATTTATCTGAACAAAAGGATCCTTGTGAAGAAACATTATATCAGACTTTCTAAATGTCATTTTAAATAGCTCCGGTTCTTTATCCATTTGTCGAGCAAAGTAATATTGATCTGAAAAGCTGCGCCTTAGTTCCACAAATACCACGAGAAAACCACACTGATAAACTCTTGGAAGAATGGAAAGAAATCCATTGTGCAGTTAAAAAGGACTGACATTCATTCTCAAAAGGTATTTTTTCACAGCTTAATTTGTAGTTTTGGCCATGACTTGTATCATTAATAAGTAGGTACTTATTAATCTTCACTACTTACTGGAGGTAGTGAAGAAAAAAGATGATAAAGTTCCTAAATTGTTTGTTGTAGCATCCATAGAAACCTTCCGCTTCCACTTTGACCTGCTGTACTTGGATTGTTCACAGTAATCCAGTGCAAAGAGGGATTATTGTAGAAATGTTGGGCGTGTTCAATTTTGGTTTTACCTGCAGTAAAAAAAAAAAAAGATCTGGCCAAACTTCTTGCTTGGTTACAACCTGTCTGATCATCTCCCTGCTCCTCCCCAGTCTGACTTTGCTGTCACTGTAGGCGCTTTTCCACTAGCGCCTACTTGGCTCGACTCGACTCGGTTTAGGTCGTTTTCCATTACAATTGAGTACCACCCCATCATGAGTGGAGTCACAAAACACTCATCGTCCTTAAACATGGTCTCCAATAATGCAGCGGCGGAGTCGAGGCCACTCGCTGGTCGGTGCCTGTAAAAGGCGTCCATTTGGCTAAACCACTTCCAACACCTCCAGTTTGACCCATTCCAGCCATTGGTGGTCCCTGATGGACCGATAGTCACTTTTGAGCTTTTTCAGCTTCTCCCAACACTGCTCCATTGTCCTACTGTATCTGTGGGCGGCCATCCGCTCTGAGACCTCCTGATATACTTTTATGTTGCGAGTCTCACCGTACAGCTCCCTCTGGATTCTTTGGTCTGCCACCAAAGACAGAAAAGTCTCGACCTCTTCATTCGCTCACGGTACAGGTCTCGTGTTTCATCACTCCCTGTCCAATCAGTGGCCCACACTCTATAGACGTCGCATTATCGGCTTGACTCAGCTCGCTTGGAACCCCAGCCGAGTAGGTACTAAAATAGTATCTGGTACCAGGTACTACATCCTAATGGAAAACCTCACAAACAGAGTAGAGTCGAGCCAAGTAGGTGCTACTGAAGAAGTGCCATATGTTACCTTTCTCCATTTTAGCAGTCACTGGTGAACTACAGGGTAGTCGTATTGATTTATGCGATGAGAAAATGCCATAGAATTATCCTCTAAGAGTCAGAATTTACAGAAAGTATACAACCTGAGTTTACAAAGTAGAAGCGACATAATAGCAATCATCTCCTGTAGTTGGTTTAATTAGAAGTTGAGCGTTTTAATTCTTGAGAAAACCGTGCTGACAGGGGTCTGTAAATGCAGGAAAAGAGCGATGAACTCTTGGAAACCATTGTTCTCATTGATGCTAAAACCTCATCACACATCTGCCGGCGTGAAGATGATAAACTCACATCTGTACCAGCAGCGCACGAGTTTCATCACCTCAATCGAAGGTTATCTGCATCTGAATTGATTTTTTTCATGTTTTTATTTATTTTTTATTCTTGGAATCATCGGTACTGTAGGTCAAAGCACGTCTCCGTCAAGCTTACATCACACCAAGAGAAATCGAGGTAGAGAACCGAACACAGAGGCTCCTTCTGCTCTCCAATCCCATCTGTTTGACACAGAGGGAGGGAGGGAGGGAGGAGAGAGAGAGAGAGAGAGAGAGAGGGGTGGTAGACGAATGAGAACGAGGCCAGATCAGGCTGAGGGAGGGATGGGGGGTGGAAAGGGGGGAGGTGCTGTTTAGAGAAAGGCAGGGAGTGAAAAAAAAAAGAAAAAAGAAAAAATGAGAGGGAGGCAGGCTGGGGGGTTGGGCTCCGAGCCTGTGCAATGTGTATGTGAGGCAGAGAAAGCAAGAGAGCGAATGTGTGTTGTATATGTCTGAGTGTGTGTGTTTGTGCGTGTGCTCGCTCTGTTCCTTTCCTTTCTTTGTTTGACTACTGAGTGGGAGAAAAAAAAAGAGAAAGAAGCGAGACAGAATATAGAGAGATAGTGAGAGAGGGTGAGGAAGAGAAAACACAGACAGAGGAGAAGAAGAGGAGGATCTAAAAGGAGAGTTTATTTTTTAGACAAGAAGAAAGACAAAGAGGATTTCTGTTTTGGGGCTGCTTTCTTTTTTTCCTTCTGTTCTATACTTGCAGAATAGAATAGGAAATATATATATATAAATACAAAAACAACAACAACAACAGTGCTGCATGCTTTTGACAACAGTGTCATATTCAGTGAGTGTTTTGTGTGCTGGCTCAGTGCGCGTGTGTGCTGAGGAGGTGGGGGGAGGCAGCCTGTGCAATTTAAAGGGAAAATACAAGACACACACAAAGCTGGGAGCGCAGGCAAGGCAAGGCAAGGCAAGGCAGCAGGAAAGGCAAAAGGAAAGGGAAGCTAGTGGGAATCTGCTGAGCTGGCTCCCACCAACAAGACTCTTTTTGGATTTTACTCCAGCGAAGCCGGCTCCGTGTCTCCCCTGTGCACTCAGCCTGCTCCCGGCAACGGTAAGACAAGCTTCCCATCCACAAACCTCTCAGCTGTTTGACCGCGACCGCTCTGCAGACAAAAGCAGGAGAAAGTTGCTGCTTGTGTGTGTGTGTGTGTATGTGTGTGTGTGTGTGTGCAGATGGAGAGGAGCTAAGCTAAAGGCTGAAGCTAAGGCTAAAAGGCGTGAGGAATGCAGCACAAAGGGAGCTTGTGTGCTCCAGCTGGGGCTGTGTGTGTTTGTGTGTGTGTGTGTCTTTGTGGACAGGCTGGGATGTTTGTGTCTCGGGGCTACCCAAACTTTTGCATGTGAAGGATGCCCCCGAATTAGACAAGCGCAGGACTGCTGAGCCCCTTTTTGGAGAAAGATTTTTCTAGTTCTTGCTGATACTGAGCACGGAGAGAGTGAAAGCTCCTATTATAACAGCCGGCGCATAGTGACGCCTTGTGCTCCAGATGAAAGCACATATTCTGAATTACTACTATTGTTGGGAAACAGAATAAATCCTGGCCAGAAGAGTCTTAAAGGTCCCAGCATGTTAGTTTAAAGAGCAGTGGTTCGTGTCACAGCAGGGCGATCTGAATGATGCTGGTGGCTCCACAGCCAGCTGGTTCACCAGTGCAGAAACAAAACACAAAAGTGGGTAATTTTTACTTCTCTACCTTTTTCACCCCCACTTTCTTATCCTGCATCCTTTTCTCTCACCTTCATCTTCAGTCAGTTATTTAAATGCCAGTTTGCACAAAGGGTTTCTCCATTTCTGTTCCCCTTTTTTATCCCATTCCCTTTCTCTTTTTCTGCCTCTTTCTTTATCTCTCCATCATGAAATTAGCAGGTGACTGTACTGACCGTGGGTCTTGTGACTTGAGTGCACAAGCGTTAAGTGATTGCCTATCTCTTCTACACACACACACACATACACACAGATGCCGGCTCTCATTAGCTTTTCACACACCATATCAATTAAACACACACAGATCTCAGCAGCACAAAGTGTGTGTTGTCTTGCTCACTGTGTTGTGCCTTCAGCTTGTTCTTGCCAGGAGTCCGATTTTGCACTTAGCTTGTGTGTGTCTCTATGTGTGTGTGTGTGTCTGTGTGTGTTGCTGACATGTTAAAGAGCTCATAGCAGCCGGCTTTTTGTGTGTGAGTTTGTGTGTGTGCATGTTTCTCCCTGTGCGAGTGTGTGAGAAACTCAACACTTGTGCCGGCGTCTGCCTGCAGCTAATATTGGTGTCAGTGTGTGACTGTGTGTGTGTGTGTGTGTGTGTGTTTGTGTGTGTACGTGTGTGCTTGTGTGTGTGTGGGTCCCTGTCCTAATTAAGTCCATGCCCCCTGTGTTCAAACCAATACAAACATTCCTAGAAAAAAAAAAGCCTCACTAGAAAGACATCTCACGCGTACTGCTGTAAACTGATCCCTACAGTACTCCTACACACACACACACACTTATATACACACACGTGAGCAGCCGGCCCGCACATGCGCACACACATTTCCACACACAAGGCAATATCACTGTTACTATTCCGTTTGCTGCCCCCACCCTTCCTGTTTCCCCGAGGGAATTTCCTCCTTTCTCTCTTTTCATTAGTTCATTACCAGTGAAAGTAGAGCGTCTTTTCTATTCTCTGACATTTCTTTTTCCTTTTTAGTTTTCCTTCTTCTTCGGTTTCTTTCTTTCTTTTTTTTTTAATTTCTCCACCACTTCCTGTCCAGCTGCGATTATCCAATAGTGGCGTGCCAGGCGCAGTTCAGCTGGGGTCGCCTGCTGTGGACTGGAATACATCATAGCTGTGCTCTCTATCTGACATGGCCTTGCCCAATTAGGAAATACTGTACACAGGACGCAGCCAGCGCTAATGCTGCGTTAATCTGTTTATACTGCACTGCTGGTTCCCATACAGAATACAGAGCACAGCGTATTACCACTGAAGATCATATGACATTACATTATGGTATGGCAGAATTGATTATACTAAGATGGATGACTTTTTGGTACAGTTCTCTATGTTTGATCAAGTAAGTAGATCTATAAAATGTGCTGCGCAGTAAAATAGGAATATGGTATTGATAGAATATATCTGGTGCTGAATAAAATGTAGTTTCTTATGCTTTAGAAGTAACAAGAAGCCTTTCTGTGCTACATTTAACCACATATGACATATTAGAAAGCATAAAGGAGTATTGGAAAGTTCAAATGGTGAGTTGGTAACTGATTTTAAAGCAAAAGTTTTAGTTGAAACCCCGTATGGGACTGTAAGCCATGCTCAAATGACCAAAATATAAAAACACACTTTCTGCACATGCAAAATAGAAGCATAAACTCAAACATATATATATATATATATATATATATATATATATATATATATATATATATACTTATGCACAAAGTTTGAATGTTTTTAGGTCTCCTGATAAACTTTATTTCATCGTCTCTCCAAATGTATCAAATGTGTCCTCAATGAATTGGCAAAATGAGCCTTTGTGCATCAACTCTGTTTAAAAAAACTGAGTTAATGGGTGTATATATTGTCCATTATACATCAATAAGAGAAGAAACTTTTACAGAAACTAATTCAGTAAAAGATGCTCGTCATCACACATCTCTGACTCCATCGTTTACAGCGTTGTCTGCAGCACATGTAGCAGAGAATGCATCACAGCTGAGCAGTGATGCAGAGTAAAGTCTTCATGGTAAACTCCTATCTAGTTTGTGTATCATGTTGTTGGAATGTTAATAATGACCCAACATTTTCCCCTTTCACTGACAAATACGTTGATATCACAATTCTCGGCTTGGTAAAAATTGGCTTTGACAAGAACGGAAATATGAATTTCTTCATAAATAAGTGAACAGAACAAAACATCAAAGAAGCTTAGGTTGTAAACCTCTTGGCACAGTTTGATACAACGTTAAAAGGATCATGCTTTTAGTTAGACACAACGTAATATGATATAATAGCATCTCTAATGTGCCCAGACGGATTCCATTACTTTCTATGATGGCTGTTGTTTGTCTTCACTGTAAGGCTACAGTTTTGCATAGTCATTAGTGGGAGGAGGGGAGGGAGAAAGGGGGGAGGGGGTGACCCTGCCCAGCTGCGACTGAACGTGTGTGTTTTGCCAATGCAGATTTTTTTTTTTTTTTTTTTTAAAAAAAGGAAGAAAATGGGGATGTGGCCTGTGATGACAGTTGATTCTGGAGCTGTCTGTGTAGCAACAAGCCATTTCCTGCAATGAGAGCCATCAGGAAGCCACCCAGACCTCACCCACCTCCCCCGTCTGTCACCCACCACACTCCTGCAGATGCGCACACACACACACACACACACACACACACACACACACACACACACACACACACACACACAAGGAGAGGAGATTGTGAAAATGGTGGCTGTGGGGAGATAGTGTGCTTTTGTGATTGAATTTGTGTGTGCTGTTCTCCTCTTTACCCCTCCTCAGCCCCAGGGCAGTCCCCCCCGCCTCCCCCACGGCTGAAGGGGGGAGTATTGTGCATTCATTGGAATGGTGGCTGAGATGGCAGGGGGGAGGAGGAGGAGAAGGAGGACGGTGAGGGTGATTGAGTGTGCTGCCTGGAGAAGAAAAGGGGAGACAGAAAGAAGGGAGGAGAGGGGGAGGGGGAGGGGTTGGCTGCCTTGTGTTTAAAAACGGGGAGACGGGAGGGGGGAGGAGAAGGGAGAGGAGCAGACAGGCAGGAGAGGAGGTTAAGGGGTGGAGGTGAGGGGAGGATGGCTGGGTGGCGCCGTGGCTGCTTGTTGTCTGTGGAGAATAGGGGCTGGATGTGGGCTAATAACAGCTCCAGCGATCATTTGAGATCCTTTCAAGTAAATAAATGTGTATTTGTTGCAGAGATTGATAGGATGCCATGATAGTTTGGCTTCGTTAATGCTTTTACTGCTTAAAAAGCTTCTAAAAAGATGAAGAAAGTTCATTTCTGTGTGGCACAGGATAGACGCAATGCAAAAAAAAGTGTTCATCGGGAAGAGTAAAGACGTTAATGGAGTAACTTTGCAAGTTACTGCTTTAACCTTCCTGCTCTCTTCATTTACAGGCACCAAAAATATTGTTTCCTTGTCTGAAAAAATTCCAAAAATTCTGCAAAAAAAAATTCCCCAAATTTCTGAAAATATGCAAAACCTTCAGGAAGAAAATTCCAATAATTCCTTAAAAATTTCCCTTAAAAGTTTTATTTTAAAAAAAATCCCCCCAATTTGGCCAAAAAAAAATTTGTAAATATTTTCAAAGAATGAGTAAAAATCTTCCAAAAAATCCTAAAAATATCTAAAGCGATTACATATATATCAGTAAAACTTCTAATATTTTCTTTAAGAACATTAACAAAACAATCAACCAAAATCCAGCTAAATTCGCTGGATTTTGGTTTTTTTTTTGTGAATGTTCTGAAGAAACATTTTTAACATTTCTTTTTTTTCCACCAAAAAATGTTCAAAGATTTCCCAAAAATGTTGAAAATGGGAACATCAGAAGTTTCACTGTGAAAATGTTTTTTTTTCCACATTTTCAAACTTTAAAACGGGTCAATTCTGACCTGCAGGAAGACACAAGGGTTAAGCAGAGTGTTTTCAGAGTCTAGACTGATACATTTTTTATTTTTCTTTGACTGTGGTGGCTGTTTATTTTAAAATATATATTACAGGTCCAGTATTTTTAGGTTTGAAAGGAATCAGACATTACTGTGCACATGTAGTGGGTGGTACCGGCTGGCTTTCCAAACCAATGTGGTATATCCAGTGCTGCTTATACATTAGGTTTAACTGTATTTCTGCAGCATTGACCTGCACAGAGAGAATATCTTTGTGTAGATCCATTTGTTTTGGTGGTAAAATACAGTAATTGCTTTCTATTCTGCGGTCTGGTCTGATGCTATATCACCTAATTGCACTATATTCAAAAATAGACTTTGTTACAGCACAAAGGGATCCAGCTTTGGTGGTTAATTCTATTATGCAGGGTCAAAGGGCTGAGACAGATTAGCTCTGGCCTTGGAGCTAATATCTACACCAGTAACAAGTCTGTGTAGGTAGCTGTGTATGATTAGCCGAGAGCGAGACAAAGAGAGCCACCGAGACGTGATGAAAGACAGAAGCAGAGAAGCCAGGAAGTCTGGTGGAAGGTCAGATCCACGCAACGCAACCTGGCTTTATACCTCAGATTGGTCTGGATCTGAGCTGCAGTCGGAGAGAAAAAGCACCGGAGATGAGGAGATAGCTGGAAGAGTGAAAGAAAAATCACCATACTGAGACATTTTAAATGCACACATACACATATGTACACACTCAGGGCCATTGGCAGAGGTAGTCTGCTGAGTGTGCACATGGCTTCTTTGTGGCTGGGGTTTGTTGATTTAAGGTAATGACTTCCAGTTGTCTCAGTCAGGAGAGGGCCGTGTCACTACCACTGCAGAAAGACAGGAGATTGGCAGACTGAGTGAAGACAAAATCCATAACACACACAACCACACACACACACACACACACTCATAGATGCATGGAAGCACACAGAGATTGTGTGATTGGCCTTCATACCAGTGATCTTGTGAGTGACTGGCACAGGTGCCTCTGACTGTTTTACAAAGGTCAACTCTGGGACTGTGTGTGTGCTTACATAATGTGTGTAAAGGGCAGTAGATTGTTAAAGTGCGGCAGCTCTGTAAGAAGGATGTGGAATACTTTTATAGCTCATGATGATGAAATGCAGATGAATTAATGATTGAAAGTTGTCAGGTGTTGGTGTTTGACTTTTGGTGGGCGTTATGTCTGCACCCAACACTTGTATTGGTCCATGAATATTCTAGAGGGAAGTGGGTTCCTCCCCTTTTGTTGCATTACTTATATTCATTGCTAGCTGATTGTGATAGTAGTTGTGTTTGCATTGAAGCCCGTTTTGCTGCTGCGCTCTGGGTAGGAGCAGCTCCTGGACGCCAGAGATGTAAACCACAACAATACAATCTATAAGCGCACAAACACAGATTCACGTAAGCACACACAAACACATGAAGGTTGGCCTGTGCTTTTACTGCACTCTGTAATTGCATTCAACAAATATGCAGCCTCTTTGAAGGTTTCTGCTCTTCGGGCTGTTCTCTTTGGTTTTCTCTCTATTTGTTTATTTGTGGTGTTTCTCACCAAGTGATGTGGCCGAGCACAGCTTCACTTTGTGTCTGCATGTGCTTTTATGCTGGTGTCTGGGGACTGTCTGCTGAGTGTACACGCTCGACACTGTTGTCGACAGTAGATGCAGGTTGGCACCGGACTCTGTGCCCAGGAGTCTGTGTGAATGAAAGGTGAAACTCCTTCACTAGTTTGCTTGCAGGCTGTAGTGAATGATGCAAGTTCTGTCTTGTCTTTCAGTCTCACTGCTTTTACTTTATTCTATTCTTATAATAATGTAGAAAACTTAGTTGAGATCTTTGTTTGAAAAGCTACAATTTAGTTTCAGTACTTTGTTATTAGTAAGTCTGTGTAAGACTTTAGTGAGACAAGTAGTTTTTGCTAATATGTTACTTTGCTGGTCCAAGGGAGTCCACTTTGAGGACTCCTTTGCAGACATCTTCAGTAAGTTGTCGCCATGTATACAACTGCCAAACATGCACACTACTACCCTTTTAGCATAGGTGCCATGCAGACATATAAATTTTGGGCAGCATATGGAAGTCTACAGATAGGTCCTCATCAGCTCTTGTCACATGGAAACAAGTATAAAGCTAGACTAGCTGCAGACAGCTGCAGATACCCATGGACATGTAGTTGTTGGTAATAAAAGTCCTGCTGCATACATGCATAGTAGGTTATATCTATGTATTTCACCCATACAGATGTGTGCAAAGTTATCAGCAAGGACTCTCATGAACTTGTTGAGATAACAAAATTTCTATTATATGGACATTTCCAGAGAGTGTATCACTACTATGCTACTTTCTAGTCCACTTGAAGTCTGTTTGGAAGACTAGTGGCATATATGTTCATCTACGTAGTCCACGCATGCACGCTACTGCTTATCTAGTGCATTTCTACAGACTATAGGTGAACGTCTGCAGAGAGGTCTGTGTGGCACATAACAAAAATTACATCACGCACACCCTTGCATAGTTGCAGACCCAGAAAGAAACACCAGCCTAACTGACAGCTGTGTGCTCTCATTGATGCATTAAGGTTTGATGCACAACATGTGAATAATATGTTAACTAAAATCTCATCACTGCAATTGGCTACATTCAGCAGAAGCAGCATGAGCATCCCATTGGGCACCAGCTGTCTTTGACATGCAGATGTTTGAGTTGTTTTCTTTGCCCTGTGATGGGCAGTGTTGCATGCTAGGTGGAAATTTTTACTGGAGTCTGAAAAATTAACAAAATAGTTTAATGGTGCTTCAATGCCTGTTTTGTGTTTTTCAAATTCTAACAATCCTACGCATTGCCTTAGAATCTCACTAGAATCAATGTCCTGCACAAGTAAGCTCTGGACTGACTCCAGTTGTATGGTTAGTACGCATCTGTGGAGGTTTATTTAAAGACACATGCAGAACACACAGAAACAGATGATCCGCCATTGAATCCACACACACACACACACATTAAACTATAACATGTGAGTGACCCCGCCATGACCTGGATTGATCCAGCTGATTGACAGTAATGCATTAACCTGATTATGTTTCTAAGGAGACAGAAGATTAACAAGAGAAGAAGCAGAGGAAGTTGAAGGTTCTGTGTGTTTGTGTCTGGAGGGTCCGACAGCTGTAATTAACTGATCGGTGAGGACGGGGAAGTTGTGCTTTGTAGATTATTTGGTTAGAGGTCTTTTCTCCTGCTGCTCTCCATCTTCTTCATTTCTCTTGTCCTCCCAGTCACTCCTCCCTCTTTTCTTTCTTCTTCCACTTCTCAACCTGCCGGCAGCTCTTTTCATTTTTCTTCCTGCCATCATTTTTTTCTGCTTTTCTCTTCCTCTCTCTCTCCTGTGTGTTACATTGCCTGTCTCTTTAACCCAGTTCCACATTGAACCCTGACCTCTCTCACTTGCGTAACTTCTGTGATAACTGCGCTTTTGTGTGTTCCACAATGTCTCTCGCTCCACTTCTTCACAATACGAGTCACAAGTCACAGCTGAAGCACACAGGAGCTCTTCTCTTTGGTAAGACCTACTTGAAAGCTTTCAAATTTGCAACTTTAGTTAGCAGTCTTATTTTCTTCTTAGTATAAAGTTGCATCTTTCCTTTTATTGCAGATTTATGTGCCGTCATGGCAGATGTGTATTCAGTGTATGAGAAATCGAAGCTGTGTCTGTCGGAGTGTTTACGAGGATATCTGTGTCTCTGCAGGAGTGTCTGGAAGGCAGCGGGTACACTGTGACCTTTATGGGTCTGAGAGTGTGTGTGTGTGTGTGTGTGTGTGTGTGTGTGTGTGTGTGTGTGTGTGTGTGTGTGTGTGTGTGTGTGTGTGTGTGTGTGTGTGTGTGTGTGTGTGTGTGTGTGTGTGTGTGTGTGTGTGTGTGTGTGTTTGCCCCCAGACCGGTAACATGATCTGTCTCAAGAACTCTAGTCCTTCATCCTTCCTTGGTCTGTCTGCACCCTCCCTCACCTTCCCTCTGTCCTATATCCCCCCCTGTCCATTCACAGCCTTCTCTCCTTTCCGTCTCCTTCTTTTCCTGTCTTTCATCCCTCTTTCTCTTGTTCAACTTAACCCTAAACTTGGAAATCTTTGTCAATCAATGCACTGAAATGCATCTGTCTAAACCCTCAACACTTATGGCTTTTGCATTTCTCTCTCTGTCTCTCACACATGCTGTGATCAGATGGCTTTGATTGCACAGATCAGAGGAGGGAGAACTAGCTGGTGTATGTGTGTTTTTGTAGGGGAGCAGTGATGCTGTAATTGATTTTCTGTGTTTCCTTTGTTTGACTAGTGTTAGATATCTGGAAGCACACTTCAAGCTGCCTACACTGTACTGCACTGATCTGATATGGTGTAGATTGTCTGCATGCGGGTGGTTTGGGTGGGGCAGGGCAGTGGAGGAGGTCAGCAAACAGGCTGAGTCGGTCCCACAGGATTTCTGTCACTGATGTATAGAATTACAAGCTTCACTGTGTGTACTTGGTCTTCACCCTGTCAGATGGTCAACACTGCTTATTCTCCCTCTTTGTCCTTCTGTATTCACTCCGTTGAATACAGAACATCTGCAACCAAGAAAAAACTATGACCCTAAATATATTCAGAGGCACTGAAAATCCCAAGTTCATGCATTCAGGTGGCTTTGGGAGTTGAGAAGCCTTTAATAAGAGACAGATAAGAAATTAATAACTCCTACACTCATCGGCTGATGGCCATAGGCCAGCGTGTAGGTGGCTTTAATATACTGGAGCAGTGTGACACTTCTAAGGAGTGTTAGAGGCGAAGCTGAAGTCCTCTACCCTCCCACTGTCCACTGCTACAAAATACTCTCCCAAAAAATTCTCCCTCTGTCTCCCTCTTATTGGTTTCAGGCTCAAACCGACTCCTGAGTCTTTTTTTGTTTTTTTTTTGAGTTTCCAATCAAAACTGGAGCTTTCAATACTGCCTGAGTGCAGTGTGTGGTGTTTGGGCAGTGTGTTTGCAGTTACCAGGACCTGTGTGTGTGTGTGTGTGTGTGTGTGTGTGTGCGTGTGTGCGTGTGTGTGTGTGTGTGTGTGTGTGTGTGTGTGTGTGTGTGTGTGTGTGTGTGTGTGTCTTGTGCTCTGCTGCTATATGGCAGCTGTATTAGTCCACAGTGTAAACACAGCTGGCTGCCTCCCGTGGCTGCATGGGTGAACAGCAGTCTGTCTGCAGATACAAAAAGCCCTAATAGGAGGATCACATTCACTGCTAGTACATTAATATGGCTATTAGGCACATTGGGATTCATGGTGTTATTTGTAAGGTGCATTAGTGTCGATGTTGCAGCCTGATATCCAGACTATTAGTGATGTTAAGCTGGTGGTTATTAAGTCTCTTAGCGGCTGCTCATGTTGCACTGCTGCAGGCAGTTGATAAAAAATAATGTGAATTGTCTTGTGAATATCTGAACGTGACACCTAAAACTGTATTCTCTCTGATTTTAATTAAAATAATAATCTCTTTAAACCTTAAGTCACAGACATTGTTAATCATGAAATCAGTGAAGGTAAAAGCTCTATGTCTCTGTTTCTATTTTAATTCAGTCAGCCACACATATTATGATTTGTTACTATTCAAACAGCTGGTAGATAAAGCTGTTTATCACATGGTAATACATATGTGGTAGTCTGAAGCAGAGACACAAAGAGGGAGATAAAGAAGAGAAGAGAGCAGGTACTGAACATTGCACATCATAAATAAAATGTCAGAAACACTGGTGCATGCTAGCCAGTGCTCAGGGTAGCGTGAAATCTGCTCTCCCCCCTCCGTTCTTATCTTCCCTCCCTATCACACTCCCTCTCTCACTCTTTGTGCATGTGTGTATGTGTGCGCAGGGTAATTGAGGTGTGTGACCTTGCTGTAGGCCTGGCAGGTGTACGGCAGGGGATGAGACGAATGGGGGGAGAGGGTGAGGGGATGGATGGAGGGCTCTGCTATTATATGTTGGCAGGCTCAGAGTCTGCCTGCATATATGTATGGGTTTGGCATATATGTTTGGCATTCTGTAGTGGAAAAAAATGCAAGTGATTGTGTGTGTGTGTGTGTGTGTGTGTGTGTGTGTGTGTGTGTGTGTGTGTGTGTGTGTGTGTGTGTGTGTGTGGGTGTGTGGGTGGAAGAGCATTCTTCTGCTATAAGGTTCTCTGCATGCGACTTGGAAATCAGATCATGTGTGTGTGGGTGTATGTGTTACAGAGCAGACGAGACGGCATATATAATTTTCTATATCTTGCAGTGTGAACCTGCTTTGCATTAAAGTGGTTGCACATCGCATTTTTAAACATCCCAATCAAATTGTATCATGTCAGTATAATTACCATCAACTAACTGGATAAATGGTGCAGATGATTGGCAGCGTCTGTCATATAGAATTTCTATTACTATCATTAAGGCTACATTTCCTATACACCCTGTTGCTTCCTGCCACAGGGACGTTGATTAATTGTTGTTTGTTCTGCCACCATGTCACTCCCTGGAGTTTTTCTGTTGGCTGAAGAGGATGTTGGAGGCAGTTTTTCTCCTGATAACGTATAGAATAATCTCCAGACCTTCACAGCACCCTCTTTCTGGAAAGTAATGTCAAAATCTTATTTTGTGACATATATTCTAAAGACTGTCATACAGCTGGATATGTATAATACTGTGTGAAGCTCCTTTACAAAACAATGAATCTGTGTGAATACAGACGTGTTCTACAGATGTGCATATGACCACGTTTTTGTCAGGCAGATCTGTGAATGTCTTTTGTACCAAACATCACTTAGGCTCAGTTAGAAGAAGCTGACCTGAAGATCTCAGAGGAGGCCAGATCATCAGTGCTTCCAACATTCTGTCATTTTTAAAACCAACCCCACTGACACCCACAGGGATGATATGATCTCATGTCCTTGAATGTAGGTCTACCAGCTGCCTTTTGCACCAGCTGTGCAGCGCCACTGGCAGCTAGTGGTGCAAAATGTGACGCTGTAATGTTCTGTAATGGTGAATTAATGCTACATGTAGCTGCTTTAACATGAAAAGACGCAGGGTTTTTTTCTACTATCATTTTCTCTACAGAGCAGAGCAGAAAGTCAGCGTTCACACACCCAAACCCTCTTCTTCTTCATCATCTTCCTCTCCTCTTTCGCTCAATATCCTCCTCCCCCACCCCTAAGCTTTCTGCACAGTAGCACAGTGCATCTGTGTCATGTCACTGGGTTCTTGCGTCCCTGAGTAACCCCCCCTCCCGGCCTCACCCTCGCATGCCAGTGCAACCTCTCTCAACCTCTCTCAACCTCTCTCTCTCTCTCTCTCTCTGTGTGTCCTTGTGTGGCTCAGACTGTCATCCTCGATCTCTTCATCTTCTCTCCCTCCACCTCATCCCTCGCCTCTCCCTGCATTCTCCTACAGAACTCTCCTCCTCTCGCCTGTTTCTGTCATCGTCTTTCTCTATATTTAATGCGTGTCACTCTTTTAATATCTCTCCCTCTCTCACCCATCATGCAGCGCAAACACACACCACTGCTCTCTCTCTCTCTCTCTCTCTCTCATGAAGCATACACAAACATAAAACTGTCTCGGTGCATACATTAATAGATCCAAGCTCCTTAGCTGACTGCTGCATGCATAATCTATCTGCTCGTACAGAATGTGAACATCGTGTGTGTGTGTGTGTGTGTGTGTGTGTGTGTGTCTGAGGCCCGAGGCTCCTCCCCCCAGAGAGAGACAGACAGGTGTGGACCAGATTGAGTTCCGGCTCATTTCCTCTGCCCTGTGCAGCTGGTCAAGGACGCACATTTGCACACACAAACACACGCATGTTCGACACATGGTCGTGCACACATGCACACACAATCAATACAAGAACAGAGACACGCACGCCGCACAAATAAAGACCGGGTTCGAGATGTAGCAGGATCAAATGCGACATTAGCATAAACTGTTGGTGTGTGTTGAGTGTTCCTGCACTTGAATTCCTATGGAAGAGGATTACAGCAATGATTACAACAGAGCATTTCCATGGTGACGCTGACAGATTTGCAAATGGTTGAAATCCTGCCCCAGTATAAGTCAAACAAGTCCCTCCCACCGCATGTTGGATTCACACTATATCTGTTACACAAAAATAGTGCGGTCCTCATTACAGTATTCATAGCTGTCTTTGATTATCTTTGACACGACAGTCCTCAGCACTCCATTTTTCATGCTGCTATTAAATGTATTAGCAGTGAAGGAAAAATACAATAATGGCACACTCCCACTTTCATTTTTTACTTCTAGATGCAACGCTAGAATGAAATTCAAATCCAGCATCACCAGTAGTACAACTCACCAACGATAGGATGTGTAAAGGGTATTTTTTTATGCCACAAAATGTGCAAAAAATTTTAATTTTATCAGATCATGCAGAGCGAGACAAAGGCAGACGTGAAATATTTCTCATCCACACCATGAAATAGATTTCACTCTGTTTTGTTCTGTTCTGCTTTCTGTCTTCTCACTTGACTTGGTTTCTTTGTTATGGCGTTTCCACCTAGATAGATGTTACACAGTGAAGTGTAACCGGTGAGGCTGGGAGGGACTCACAGCTCCACCACACCTATAAACACACACACACATCTCTTATCATCTGTTTGTGTGTGTACTCTGTAGTAGTTTGTGTGTTTCTGCTGTGGCGCCTGCCCAGTGCAGGAAGTGTGGGGTCACGGTGTCTGGAGGGCAGCCAAGCAGCCCCCCTCCCCTTTAAATACCCAGACACGGATACGTTGCCTTTAAGAATGCAGTCCATAGGAAGAGTCTGGCCATATAGAAATGGAGGAGGAGGAGGGGGGAGGTCCGTATGTATACATTATGGAGCTGTATGCTTACTTGTTGGTGAAAGTGATTGAGTGGTTGTCATATTGCAATTACATACGTGGATGTGTGTGAGTCTTTGTGCGTGTGGTCCTGTGAAGATGGTATGAGCCACCATGTGGGGATCACGTGTGCTACAGCCAGATAAAGAAGTCTTTGTGAGCAGAAGATGCAGCTCACATCACATACACACACACACACACACACACACACACACACACACACACACACACACACACACACACACACACACACACACACACACAGTAACCTATCCAAACACACTCTGCTGCTCCTTCACATGGATGGGACAACGTGCGATCTCTTCAAGAACTTCTACTGAAGCACTCTAATTTTCTCCTGCAAACACACCTTCATTGTTAAATTCACAAAGTGGGGCAAATCAGAAATTTGCATGTGCAGGCTTTTATATTTATGAAATCATTTACGCTCTGGAGTGAACACACGCAGCACTGTGATTATAAAACCCTGAGTCAGTCTTTTTGGTATGTGACGGTTAACTTAAATGGCATTGTGCAACTGGATAGTACAGTTTAGCACCTCTGTTCAGGTATGTGGGCTTGGCAGGGCTTGTCTGACCACTCTCCAGCTTCTGCTCACACACACTCAACCCCAGAGACAGTAAGATTGCATCCACAGCTAACACACACACATACAGAAAGTGCTGCTGCTGTGATTCATTATCAGTGATCCACCACATATCACCTTCCACCAAAAGATCGCGCTCTTTTGTTCTTTTTCTAAAGCGTTTATTTTTTTGGGATGCCTTTAGGCCACGTTTCTCAGACTCTGTTTTTGTGAGTGTGAAGCGAGTTCAGGCATGCCAACTGCCTGCTTCTCTTCATTCAAATGTTGTTGTTGTTTTTGAAGCACCAGCAGTGTGTCAGCAGTTTGCGTGTCATAATCTTCAGTGATCAGCACAACCATTCTCTTCATCTATGACCAGCTCTCACCTTTATGATGTTACAAAGTCATGATTCCACTGTTGAATGTGACAAACACCCATCAGTCACAAAATTAAAACCACTTGCCCATTATTGTTCAGGCCCACTTTGAAATGCAGAAACAGCACTGACCCATCAGGGAATGGACACGGGGCCTCTGAGGGGTCCTGTGGGTTGAGGGACGGGGCATGGATCAGACTTGTTATCGCACATCCCTGGTCTGAAAAATATCTTAAAGTGTTTTTAACTGGCATTCTGTCTAAGAGCCAGCAGGGGGCGACTCCTGTAGTTGAAAAAGAAGTTCAATTGTACACGTTTATGAGAAAATGATCCAACTTTTCCTTGATTTGTCACCGCAGTAACCATTTTCCTGCTAAGTTTATGGTGTCAAGCAGTAGTTTTGAGATTTTTTTTAATACAATGTGATGTTCACTTCATAAATTATGATCCCATTCAGGGGAAAATAGATGATAAAGCAGATTATTTTTTGGACAGGACTGTCTTGATATCGCCCTCATTGATTTCCAAGTCAGATCCTCCCAAATTTGATTAGATCAGGATGACAAAAGAAAAAATGGTCCACAAAGCATCAGAGTTGCTTATGTACAGTCTACGATCCTGCAAATGCTCAATTGATTGATAATGTGGGGGGTTTGTAGGTCGAGTCAGCATCTTGAGCTCTTTGTCATGTTCCTCGAACAGTTCCTGAGTAGTTTTATAGTGTGATGGGGTGCACTGGCCTACTGTCAGGATGAGCTGTTGCCATAGAGGTTGTGTGATTAGTTTGTAACAATGTTTGGGTAGAGCATATGTGTCAAAGTCACATGAATGCTGGGTCGTGAGGTTTTCTAGCAAAACATTGCGTTGTAACAAGATGATCAATATTTTTCAATTAACCCTCGAGTCGTCCTGTGGGTCAAAACTGACCTGTTGTAAGGTTTGAAAATGTGTAAAAAATATATATTTTCACAGTGAAACTTCTGATGTCCACATTTTCAGCATTTTTGGGAAATCTTTGAACATTTTTTGGTGGGAAAAAAAAAGAAATATTAAAAGTTTCTTAAGAACATTCACAAAAAAATCAACCAAAATCCAGCGAAATTCACTGGATTTTGATTGATTTTTATATGAATGTTCTTAAGAAAATATTAGAAGTTTTACTGATATATATGTAATCACTTTAGATATTTTTAGGATTTTTTTTAAGATTTTTACTCACTTTTTGAAAATATTTACCAGAATTTTCTTGCCAAATTTGTTTTTGTTTTTTTTTTTTTTTTACTGAAACTTTTAAGGGAAACTTTTAAGGAATTATTGGAATTTTTTTCCTGAAGGTTTTGCAAATTTTCAGAAATTTGGGGAATTTTTTTGCTGAATTTTTGGATTTTTTTCAGACAAGGAGACGATATTTTTTGGTTCCTGTAAATGAAGACAACAGGAGGGTTAACCTGCCAGTGTTTTAATGTTGTCCCTAATTGGTGTATAATCTGTACAGCCAGATGTGTGTTACTGATTTAATTTGTTGACTAAAGTCACTGCTTTTTTACTTAGGTATGTTAAATACTATTTTTTGGGATGGAGTTGACTAGTCACGGTTGCAGGATTTGACGACAATGCCGTGTTTTATTTTGGAGGGCTGACGTCACAACACTGTGCCAGCGTCAACTGCTCTGAAAGCTGTCTACAGCTGTGAGGGACGCGCTCTGCTCGGCTGCTCCGCTGTGGTTTGTGTGCGCGAGAGGGAGAGAAGAAAGAGAAGGACAGTGAGGGTAAAAACGGCGCAGTGTTAAAAGGGTTACATTCATCAAACGCCAGTTTACACATGCTTACTCAAACATCACACAAACGCACAAACTCTCTCTCTCTCGCACACATAATCGTCCTGTTCACAGGTCTTGATTTTGGCAGCAGCCGCAGTCGGGCTGCTTTCATTAGCGTCTGTCTAGACACAATTTATTACCAACTGTTCATTCTTGTCCCTTCTCTCTCTCCGTCTCCTTGTCTTCCTTATTGTGTCTTTGTGGCCTCGCTGCTGCTGCTGGATTTTCAGACACTCTGGGTGTGTGTGTGGTGAGGCTCTAGTCGGTGCGTCTGTCTGTCACCCTCCTCCTCTTCATGTGGGTGTCATTTTCCTGCTCGTCCCCAAAGAGGAAATCGGTCTGTCTGTCGTGTCTCATCTATCCATCCGTTTCTTGTGTGTGTTAGTGTGTAGGAGGCAGAGTGGGTGTGATGGTTTTCGAGCCAGGCTTGGTTTTGACCATGACCTTTTACTGAAGCCATGTGGCAGAAGTTCACTGAGCCAAACATCCCCAACCAGCGTCAACCTGTTACTCCTCCTCACTGTCTGTAGCTCTGCCAGCTAAGGCCTCGCAAACACAGGCATGTTTACAGGCAAAAGAGACAGAAAACAGACTTGCTGCCTCTCTCATGCATGCACACAAAAATAACACTGGTCTACAAGCAAAATGCTTCCTGGATAACAGTAGTGAAATTTTACACACTTTTGGTCACTTTTAAAGAAAAAATAAGTCAGAAGTGCCAATTAGCTATAGTTTTCAAGATACAGTATTAGGTCAAATTGTGAAATTTCTTGAAAATTAATGAGAAATCGAGTCCCATTTCAAATGGGAATATATTTGTCTGAGACATAATCGATTTAAAACAGTGATTCCAAACAAGAATACTATCATGTTGAATAGAAATTTGATTGAGCATCATGTATTTGACACATTACTTGCAGAAAACCTGTGTCTTGAAAGTTAAGGTAATGTATTAATGTAGAGATATTTCTTGATCAGTAGCACGAGTTGACCTGTGGATTATAATTCCCATGCAGCCGTTTTCATAACTGAAAAGTTGCCAGGACCTGATATTTCTACGGAACTCTTGTGTTTTTTAACTCTGGAAGCAGATATGCCTCGAAACTGTGTAAACAATGCAGATAATTTCTGTTATATTTGTGGTGAGGTAACCTTTGCATCACAAAAGCGGACTCTAACAGCAATGGTGAGAAAAGCATACCATCTTTATTTTGGATGCAAAATAGGTGACCAGGACAAAAGCTGAGCCCCACATTATTGCTGTAACACATGTGCATCAAATCTACGCCAGTGGCTCAACAAGAAAAGAAAATCTATGCCTTTTGCAGTTCCAATGATTTGGCGTGAACCAACAGATCACACTACTGATTGTTATTTTTGTATGGTACCCCCAGTTGCAAGTGGTATTTCCAGAAAGAAAAAGTGGACAGTGCAATATCCAAATATTCCATCAGCTCTTCGCCCTGTGCCTCATGGAGAAGACCTACCAGTTCCTGATGCACCAGAATCTTACTCCTTGGACACTGATGATGACCAAGATGATGATCAGGATGCAGCTAGTCCTGAGCCATCAACATCAGCTGATCCAGACTTCAGGCTGTCACATTCCTCTCCTGAACCACACCTTATATCTCAGAGTGAACTGAATGACCTAGTCAGGGATTTGGAACTGCCTAAGAGTAAAGAAGAGCTCTTGGGCTCCAGGCTGCAACAATGGAATCTCCTGGAGAGTGATGTCAGGATCTCTAGCTTTCGTGATCGCCAAAAAGGTCTGGTTGAGTTTTTTCTGATGGAAGGTGATCTGGTTTACTGCAGCGATATCAATGGCTTGATGACAGCGCTTAGCATCACTCATGATCCAGATGAATGGAGACTGTTTATCGATTCATCCAAAACAAGTCTTAAAGCAGTTTTACTCCACAATGGAAATGTTTTGCCATCCATTCCAGTTGGTCATGCCGTTCATATGAAGGAAACATATGAAAATATGAAACAGCTCTTAAGGTGTATAAAGTATGAGCAACATCAGTGGCAGATTTGCAGTGATTTCAAAGTGGTTGCACTCATACTTGGGCTACAGGGTGGATATACAAAGTACTGCTGTTTTCTATGTGAACGTGACAGCTGAGCCAGGGAATCTCACTATGTTAGGAAAGACTGGCCGCTACGACAGTCCTTGGAGCCAGGAAAGAAAAATGTCCAACACTCACCCCTTGTTGATCCCCAGCATTTGTGCAATAAAACTTTAACATTAAGTATCTTGAAAAGAGTAGCCAACTAAGACTTTTAATGTTTGTTTTTCACTTAATTGTATCAAATTACATAAGATTTAGCAAGTTTTATCTCTGAAGCAGAGACTTCCCAAAATTTTGTAGACCAGTGTAATAGGTCCTCCACCCAGTTAAAATCCAGTTTATTGGGCTTCACTTGCGTAGGCTTTGATATACGAACCACACGGCTTTATAAATGGCAACAGATCTGACAGAAGATGCAAAAACAGAAGAGTATTAATAACTCAGTAAATATGTAAAACATCCAGCATGAAAAGTTTTAGCCAGTTAACTAAATGAGAAAAAGAAGATCCATTGCAGTTCATGGAATCTAAACCAGGCCACAGCGAGGCAATGAGGCAAAAACCACCCCTCTGTCATTCAGACTACTAGAACAACAGCACTCTGTCACAAATCTCCTTATCTGTCTGGATCCTGATCTCACACACGTTCAGGATGTGGCGTGGCAGCATTCCAAGAGATTTGAAGCTGTCTTCACAAATTATTAGCTCCTTGATAGGTGCATGCCTATCAGTGCTAACTTTATAGTATTTGCCCTCAGGCTGGGTTAAGTTAAGGGTTAATTTAAGGATTTCACTTGTGCCAAGCGACTGCTTTTAAACACACAGACTAATGGCTGTGGCACAGAGGCAGACAGGGAATCTAGACAGAAAGACACTGAGGAAGAAAACCCTGTCATTTACCAGCGCTCCTGCAGAAACCTGCTGTTTTTATGTGTGTGTGTGTGTGTGTGTGTGTGTGTGTGTGTGTGTGTGTGTGTGCAGGAATGAAGCCTGTTGCCCTAACTTGAAGACACCTACTGAATCACCAGTGACTAAGGGCTCGAGCAGCCCAAGCATGGCTACTTTACTCATGCCATGCAGGCTCACACATGCTGAGTGATGTGTGTGTTTGCCACTAGGTGAAGTATATTGTACACTCAGTCGATTTGTACAATATGGAGCAAAACAGTGAGACAGGGTTCTTTTATAATGAAAAGAAGGTATCAGGCTGTGCACACTTAGCTTTAAGTGGACAGAGCTGTGTGTACTTGTGTGTACCATGTATAGGATGTTGACATGTATCCAGCATATATTTATAGGTTCCTGTGGGTTCTGGGGGTGGAACACCTGAGTGTGTGGCCTTTACATTTGACAGTGTGTTTTATAGATTCTCTGACAGGAGACGTGTTTACCCAATGATATGGATGACTGCTTTCTTAAGGAGGTGTTTTACTTGTTGACCTGAGTTTTTTTGGTCGTTGGACTTGATAGTTTACTCAGTATGTACAAATCATGTAGCTCTTGTCATGTCTTTCCTATCCTGTGTACCTCTTACCTGTTGTTAGTGAACGCAAAGTGCCAAAAAAAAACTGTCCAAAAAATTTAATTGGTGATTTTATTGGAATGTTGTCTTAATAAATTAACTTGCAGTAAGCAATTTATCATGCAGGCATGTTTTACTAGCCGTGTTTTTGGAGTAAACTGCATTCCAAGTTTTCTTTTTCCTTTCAGTACGTACTACATCTGCCCTTACAAATATACTGTTGTATGCAGTAGCATGGGGACATATTACTTCATCTTAATATCATGAGCTTCGACTCCGTTGCTCATATATCTGTTGCAATCTGCAATGTGAAATCACCTGTTTGTGAGCCTGTCAAGCTTGTTCTTCAAGCAAGAATGCCAGAACAGCCTGAAAAGCATACAGCAACAACTGACCAGAAACTGCATTTGATGTATCATGTATTGGGACATTCTGAATCTTTTTCCGGCACATTATATATTATGTTTGTATAGATATTGGAACGCCCTCCAGTTGTTGGACAGTAGCCCAAAAATGTCAAAGCAGAAACAGAAAAATTTTGGCCATCCAAGAGAGAAAAATAGAGAGAAATCTTCAGGAATTATTTTCAAAAAGGAAAGTTGTGATTATTCTTATATGTCAGCTCTTACTTGCCATTGAAATATTGAGGATGTTCTCTATAAATTTGACCATTTCAACTCATCTGTTCTGCTGCGATGCTAAAATGTGCGTAAAGATATGTTACGGAGACACAGCTACTGTTTGGTTGTTGCCATTATAGCTGTCAGAGTTGTAAAGTCATTCTGTTTATATGCGGCATTATAAACCACTGTGAAGTGTTCTGGCATCTCATAAACCCTCAAACTGTTGATCTCCAACACTCAGATTGGACTTTCAACAGAACTGTTGCTTTCCTGGCACTGTTTTGCTCTGAAGGGCAGCTGAGGCGACTCATCAAACTCAAACCACTACATTCTCTTTTGCCCTCTCCCTCTGTCCTTATCTCCCTCAACCTCGCTTTGGTTTTTCCCTCCTCGTTTCTCCTTTGTCTGACTCAAGGTCTTTCACTCCGTCTTCGGCTGCCATCACTCTGCCTCCTCACCTCCTCTGTGGCTCCACCCTTCTGCCTCTCTGTGCTGGTTAATGTCAAAGAGAGATGCTCCCACTGGTTAACCTTTACAGACTCAAGATAACAACCACTTTCGATATCTTTCAATCTCTCACGACGTCTTTCATCTTCTCTCTCACTGGGTCTTTCTGTTACTGTTTCGATGCAAATATGCCATTTGAAAGCGCATTTCCTCCATTTTTTTTTAGTTTTGTCTTATGCCTCGCCAAACTTCCTCCCCCCTTCTTTGCTTTCTTTCTTTATCTCCCTCACAACCCTCCCCCTTCGGTCTCTCCCCCAATATCAGTCAAGGTCGGATGATTATGTCAAAACTTGTGACATTTATTTGATATGTCATGAAAAGAATAGATTCTGCCCCTGCAACAGTTCAGCCTCTCATGCAATCAGCTCTCTCGCTCTTCTTTTAAGGTAGCGCTACTCAAAAGGCCTCCCTCACCTCCACACACACAGCTGTTCCACCTTTACCGTGAGGCCAGCTGTGGCCCTTCAGGAGGTGTGGTCTTTGACCTGGAGTTCAAAGGTTTGGGGCCTTAACCACCAAGGCTGCAAGATCAGTGAGGGCTGAGCCAGCTATATTTGCCTCATATTGACACAACTGTCACACAGAAAGTGCCCTTCAGCTACGTGTGCAGCGCTGGTTGTGTGTGCGTGTGTGGTCAGGGGGGAAACATATGGAAGCTGCCATGTGTGGGCGTGTTTTATGTTGCAGCCCTGCAGGTAGAATATCAGACAGAGAGAAGAAAGACAGGATATACAAATATGAAAACGGCAGGATGCTGAAGAACATAGAAGATCAGTAGATGATTCACTTTGTCGCTGCATGATGACACGAGTTTGTGTAGCTTCAGCAAAGTGGGTATAATCTTTGTGTTTTAAGGTGAAAGATTGTGTAAATGTTACAGAGAAGAAAAAGGACATGTGAGGAGGAGGAAGAGGACTGAGGTGGTGACATTTAACTCGTGCCTGGTGTCAACCGCAACCGTTTGTTAAAAGGCCAAACTCGGTCCGTGTGTGTCAAAGTGTGTAAGAAATGGAGAAAGAAACCGTTTTAATTCCCTATTCCTGCAGGGTGTGTGGTGCATTTAAGTGCCCGCTTTAGTGTTTGAACACATCGCAGGTGTTGTGTGTTCTCAGGGTGTGCGTGGAGGTGTGTGTGTGTGTGTTGGGGGTGGGGAGGTACACCAGAGTGCCACCTGTTCTCAGTCATGTGGCCGAGCAGCGACACCGTGAATCACTGAACAGGCGGCACATGAGGAACACACACACACACACACACACACACACACACACACACACACAGATGGCCACAGCGCTGGTCCGGGACCCGCTGTTCATTTTGGCTGACACACACAAACACACACACTCACTGCGGTTTCATAAGCCACACACCGAATGACATATCAACAACATCATGACCACAGAACCGTCAGCAAACGTCACACCTGTGTGATGAAGCAAGCGGGTGGAATAAGAAAGAAAGGCAGCTCTGGTTGTGTTGTGTTGTGTTGTGCAGGAGGTGCTGATCTTTTAACTTCTGACTGAAGTGGTGATGAATTGATGACCGCTGCTTCAACTCGCTCTGGAATGTCACAGATGTGTTTGACCCAGTTTTAACAAAAGGTGAAAATAGAAATGCTCCAAATTTCCAAAGTTGTGTCATTTTGGTGGATTAAATTATACATCGAAAGTCTTTTACAATCTTTTTTGTGTGAATGTTGATCGGGTAAAGCAACAGAATCCCTCTGAAGTTTTTCCTCTCGCTCTTGTGGTTGTTGACACAGTAAACCTCTCGACTGACCTTTGGTTCTCCACGTTGTGGTTTCAGGAGGTCGGAGATGTCATGGTGGCTCCTGGCTGCTGAAAGAGAAGGACTAGTTCACCCATGATCATCAGGTACGACTGTTTTATTTGCTTCTTCTCCTCATCCTCTTCATTATCCATCACTCTGCTTCTATTTTACCGTTATTTCTTCTATTCACACATAAACACACAATACTATTAACTGTAAAAGTCCAATATTTTATCAAATACTGGTTATATAACACATAAAGCTGTAGAATATCAGTGTATGTAGGTAACTCAGGTAGAAAACCAGGGTGAGATGTTTGAGAAGAGAATGAGTAAGAGAGCAGTAGGAGGAAAACGCAGTCATTAGTTAAGAAGGTAGTGGGTTGTGAAATCATAGGTGTGAGAGGACCACTGCTTGTTCACACACAAAACCAACTGTTTATTCTCTGGAACTGTGTGTATGTGTGTGTAAGTTCTGAAAGAGAATATGTATGTTAAAGTCATCTGAATCAGATATCAGACTTTAAAGTCTTCACACTTTGAAGCCACATTGTAATAAAAACAAGGTCAGTGATTTGCTTGTTCGTTCTGTTAGCAGCCACCAGTGTTCGTGGGAGACACCAAGAACATCAAAACCCCCGAGAATTCACTTGTTCAAGCCTCTGGCATAAGAAGAGTTCTTATTTTTCTTACTTTTTTGTGATGGTAAACTGTTTTTGTCTTTGGGTTTTCATGTATATTATATATTGTTGTAACTGTAGTTCTAAATTAGTCAGGTTAATTTCCACAATTAATGTTACTATCAGGTCTTAGCCTTATCATTTATCATAGTCAGGTAAAGTTGTAATATTATATACTTTTTGTAGGGTTTTTTCCCTAATATTGAAATTATGCATGTAAATGAACATCATAAATGACAGTGTAGAGTCTTCCCTTCAGTATTTAAAGTGGTTAAGTGGTGAATTTGAAACACCAGTGTTATTTTTCTTCTGGAAAACACTTTGGCTTAAGCTTTTTACATTGTTAATCTTTCCACATGTTGTTTTTTTATGCTGGAAGACACATCATGAGTGAAATAAGCAGTCAACACCATGGCTGAGCGTTTCCAACTAGAAACTGCAGTTTAGCGATGACAGTGTAAAATACTGACTGTCAGCACTGCAAGCGCACCAGTTGTGCATCTGCAAGGAAAGCAAATGGTGCTTAAATGCATTCTTGTTAAGTGGAATAATGTGAAGAGATTATTTGTCCTCCACACATTTTTAATTCCTCATTAAAAGAGTTGCAATTGAAGTAGTCGCTGCCGGACTTTGGGGATGCTTTGATTTGTACATGCTGTTCTTTAACGGTGCCCAAACACGGTGGAAAGTTCTTCACTCTCCAGATAACCCTAACCCACTGACACAGGGCTACAGCTGCATCTGGAAGCAGCTGCTGTATCCTGTAGAAAGTGTCAAGTCTCTGCAGCTTTTCAGAAATATCCACAGGATCCCCAAGTGTTTTCTGTGTTTGGCATGAGGAGCAATGCAACCAATTACAGCCGACCGAGACGTACTTATTGTAGTATGAATAGAACTCCGCTGTCCACGCTTAGCATCCATGTCGGTCATGTGGAAACCATAACTTCTCAGGAATCAATCCAGTCAACTTGTAGGATGACTTTCCGTATCATTCTTCTTCTTCATAATTGGTTTCTGGTTTGAACATGGCCTTAAGTATTACATTCTGCCATTGTATAGTGTAGAATAGTTTTAGTTGTAGGTGAGCTGTTGTGCTCGAGCAGCAGCAAGCAGGAAGAAGTAATGGTGTAGAATTACATCTAAGCCATTTTAAGGCAAGAAGGGATTATTTTCCTGGAAAAAAAACTTGTAAATAAGTAACTTTGATGCACAGAGATGAGTTTTTAGGGATTTGAGCATGAACTGGAAAGGAAATTTAAGTTTCATTAACCCAGGTCTACTCTTGAAATGCATTCCTCTCTAAGAATATGTACAGCGACCGATGTTTGTTTTAACTGAAGTATTTGACCGGTTTTCACACTAACCTCTGCAGCAGTTTGAGTATTCGCATTGATAGACACTGTAGTCCCATAAAGTACGAATTGGTTATTTCCCACTTTGACAAACTTCTAGACAAAACTTCAGACTTGTCACAGTTACCTTTAAGCTTCAGAGCTGCTTCAAGCTCATTTTAAAACCCCTGACTGTTTAAACAGTTGCATCAAAGCAAATTTCCCACCAAGCAGCGACCAATGGACAGTTTTGGTGTCCACGCTTTCATCATTTAAGAGGAAAACTGACCAATTAGCCAATCTGCTCAAAATGTAATATATTCCTTTAAGAGCCCTCGTAGCTTTGTAAGCTCCTTTACTTTCCACTGTATAACTTTGGGATAGCGAGTACATTAAGCAGGACTGGAGTGCTTAGCTTATCATCGAGCTACAGTCGGGATTAGCTGGTTGTTTGGGGAACTGAAGGGAAAGCCGGGGCTCCCTGTCAGTCCCTCTCTCCTTGAATAAGGCCCCTAATTATCAGGGCCGCGGCGCTCCATTCAAGCAGCTACATCACTGCTATATGTGGGTGTGCTAAGCCCGTCCGTCCGTCCATCTGTCTCACTGCCTGTGTTGCTCGCTGTCTCCTCGTGGGGTGAGTGTGCGAGTATGTGCGTGGAGGTGATTATTATCATGTCTGACGGTGTCTCAGTGTACCCAAAGGCTGACTCATGCTACACACACAGTCCCACACACAGTCCCACATATCAGAGGCTGAGATGTACAGTCTGTACCGGGGACACACACACTCACACAGCAGCCCACATGCAAACTTTCCCGCTTTCTTTCTTCTGCTGCTGAGTTCTCTGGGGCTCATCAGTGTTAGAGGCAGTTTATTTTTTAGATGTGTGTATGTGTGTGTGGCTGGTATGACAGGAATTTTTGGGGCTCGCACCCATGGGAAAGCTGCTGTGTATATTTGGAGTGTGAGAACTGAGCTGTCCTTGTCCCCGATCTCTTTAATTACACACACACTGTCCACACACACGACTACATGTCTTCCACACACATGAATACAGGATTGTTAGCCATGTACGAGAGCTGTAAACATACACAGCTTCACTCTTTGTCCTTATTGTTGCTATTGACACACACACAAACACACACGCACTATATTTGGGACCCCCGGGACAGACTAATGCTAAAGCTGCTCTTGTGGGAGAGGAAGGACGGGAATTCTGCTCTCTGAGATATATATTTATTCTTCTCAGACTCTTATTATATACCGTATGGAGCATTTATGAGAGAAACAGCTGGAGGATGCGGTGTGTGTATGTGTGTGTGTGTGTGTGCGCGCGTGTGTGTGTGTGTGTGTGCGTATCCGTGTGTGTGGTAGTCCCGCCCGTGCCCACATCAATCAACAGTCTTCTTCCTGTTCACTTTGCAGGGCTAATGGCCTCCCACCACACTCTTTACAGTGCAATTACACACACATCGACGCACATAAAGCCGGGCGAAGTCGCACACTTGAGACTACAGATAACTTTCTCGACACACCTAATGGAAGATGCGGTGTGATCTCACACTCCGGGAGGAATACGAGAACACGATACAGCCTCAGATGATCGGGGTAAAACAGAAAACTGAAATGACCTTCTTCATACGCGCCAGAAAAAACACACGAGCATCACAACATTTACCTAAATAGTACCGTCAGTCTATTTTTGTGCAGGAGAGACCATTCCACAAACAGAATGGCCTCTGGATGTGGAGGTTCTAAGCATAGAGGGTGTCATATTGGGCTAAATAAATAAAATCTACTTGCACCGTGAGCACGAGCAGCGAGCAGCAGATAATATATAGCCAACGTACAGAACGCACTGGTTTACAACTCTATGGTGGATAATTAAGGACTGCAGCAATTCAGGCTGTAATAGCTTCCAGATGATGTGATAAAATGTCTTTGCAGCTGACTTGATGTATTATAAAACACAAACTCATGATTACAACATTAGGGATCCAGTTGAATATGTAATTACACCATCTGTAATTTTATTACCTCAGGTTTCTCCACAGCTTCCATCTATGCTGTAAAAAAAAAAATCTGTTGAAAAGAAATGGTGAGAAGCTGGCAGCAGCTGTGCCAAAAAATACATTAATAAAACAGTGGAATACTGTAAAAACAAATAGTGGCTAATTTTTTTAGAATATATTTTAGCTGATTTAAATACAGTAAAACTGAATTTTTACAATCACGCATTTTAGAACCATGACTTACTATTTGCAAAAAGATTTTTGATTTGGACGTTGTTTGCAGTTTTGGCCTGTTTTTTGGTTGCTTTTTTTAATTGTCAACATATAAATTACTACTTTTTTGTGTGATTTTGCAAGTTATCTGTAATTAAACAAATAGAAACCAGCTATTTAAAGATGATTTACCATTTTTCAATCCTTAATACAGTTTTTATTTCAAATAACAGTAAATACCTGTAATGTTTTCCTGATTTTATTATAGTCAACAAAATTGTATAAATGTTGTATAAGAACAAATTACCTTTTATAAAAATGCAGGTTTTTGATGGGGACCTTATTTACACTTTTAGCCTGTTTTTTTTTGTTTGTTCTTTTTAAAGTAGACAACTTGTACATGAATACTTTTTTGTGATTTTACAAGAAGAAAATATGTAAAAACCATTTTAAAAATATAGTTTTCAATTCTTAATATTGATATTTTTCTTTCAAATAGAAGGACATATCTGGAAAATAACTATATTTTTAGCTAATTTAAATGCTGTGAAAAAATTCTACAACTAAACATTGTAAAAGAACAAATCGCCTTATGATGTGGGCATTATTTACAGTATTTGAACAGTTTGTGTGTTTTACAGTCAACATGTAAATGAATGTTTTTTTCTGTGATTTTGCTAATTCTTATATGTATTTTAACAAAACAGAGACAACAGTATGAATAATTATTTACCATTTTTTGAGTCCTTACTATACATAATTTGCCTGTCAAATAACGGCAAATGTCTGTAAAAAAAATAAAATATTTTTTGTCTTTTAAATTCAGTAAAAAATAGTCATATTTTATGATGAAATTAATATTTATAGAAATGGTATTTTTTTATTGACAGTTTTGACATTGTTTTTGTTTTATTTTATATGTAAATAATACTTTCTTACTGTGATTTTACTAGTTATTATATGTAGTTTAGCAAAACAGGTCAAATCTGTAAAATACCATTTTAAAAAAATTAAAAACGGCAAAAAAAAATTTTTACAGTGTATTTGCATACAGGCCAGAATTGACATGTTGTATTACTATGAGCTGCTATAAGCTTTAGTTCCTGCAGACTGGGAGCTGGAAACGCCTCCAGACTCACCATCCAGTCCTGCTGTCCGTCCTCACATTCAGCTGACTTCTCCACACAGCCTTTAACAAACAAAGAGAAAACATCCATATAGAAGCACACTGGTCCCAGTCATAAAGACCCCCACTGTGCTGTGGCCCTCCTCTTTCTCAACACAAACCGCATTATTGAACATTCATTGTCACTGGACAATAGACTCTGGACCCTCCCTGCTAGTACATCCAGTACAAGCCATGCACTTACTTCACCAGGGGCTCGGATCTGTCTCGCTCTTCACGTCTCGCTGCAGACCAGCAGAAGAAGAAATCTCAAAATATATTGTGACTCACCTGTTGTGTTATGAGAAAAGAACAGACAGCGAGAGACTGATAGCATCACTGATTTGTCCTGAGGCAGAGAAAGGCTTCATAAGGTTCAGATTGTATTGTTTATGTTCTTTTTTAGAATAGTTCTGACCATAAATAAACTGTGTATGTGTGTAAGTCATCGTCTCAGCATCATCCATGACACACTCCGTCCTCCCTGCGGCGACTAATTTTGCCTCCTGTTATCCTGCTGAGGCAGTGCTTTCTAAATATAACCTCTACGTGTGTGTGTGTGTGTGTGTGTGTGTGTGTGTGTGTGTGTGTTTGTGTGTATGTGATACATACTATTGGTTGTACCAGTGTGGTTCTTTGGCATTATTACAGAGTACAGGATGGTTTCTTTGGCGAGGAAAAGCTGGAACAAATGTTTCCGGCCTTGGAGAGGCCCATTTGTGCTTTTCAAAGTGTTGTTTACCTCACGGTGGATCTGAGCCAGCTGCCTTTGAGAATATAATTCTTGTTCTTCTGTGCACACAGTCGTGTTAATGACAGCACCGAGAAATTTATTAGCCTCATAACTCAAGGTTTTATATGTGGGCCAGGGCATGAGTACTGTATTGCAATAATAAATAATAGATCAATTATATATTATTCAGCCATCAAACACTATCCATCAACTCATTTGAGTTCAGAGACCACATACATCCCAATTTGATCTCAAGTGGGCCGGACCAGTAAAATCACAGCATAATAACCTATAAATAACCACAACTCCTAATGTTTCCTTTGATTAAGTGCAAAAAAGTAAATTCTGAAAATATTCACATTTAAGGAATTATCTTTTTACAAAACATCATGAACAACCTGAAATTTCTCAAGAAAAATAAATTCAATTTCACCAACATTCAGCCTCAGTTTATCATTTACACTTTACAACTTCCAGATCACAGAGTGTCTACAAAGGAACACAACATTTACGGAAATGAACCATATGGTATTTTACTTTTTGATCAAAACGACAAAAGTCAGATGAAAAAAGACAAAAAAACAACAAAAAGAAGACAAAATATTACAAAAATGAGACACAAGATGACAAAAGTGAGAAACAAAATGAAAAAAATGAGATGAACAACACAAAACAAAAAAGAGACAAAAAATTATACAAAGTGACAAAAAATGGACAAATGACAAAAACGAGACAAAAAATGACAGAAATGAGAAACAACGACATAAGTCAAACAAAAAAACAACAAAAACAAGACACAATATTACAAAAATTAGACACAAAATGACAAAGGAACAATGTGCAATGTAGTATTTTACTTTAGGATCAAAATAACTTCTCATCTTCTAGAAATTATTTTAAATTTACAGTTTTATAAATTTACAATTTGCAGTTAATGTCTTCTCTGTAATTTTTACACTTTAAAAAGTCGTCTCGTCGGCTGGATTGGACCCTCTGGAGAGCCGGTTTTGGCTCGCGGGCCACATATTGGACACCCCTGCCTTGGACGGTCGATCGGATTGGGATCTGGAGAGGTTGGAGGTCGGATCAACACCCTTAGCTCTTGGTCATTTCCTCAATCCTGTCCTCAAGAGGTTCTGCAGTGTAGCTCGGTTCTGCTGCACAAGGTGGAGGATACATGTCAAAGTATCATCATTGTAAACACCAGGACCCAAAATCTCCCAATAGAACACTCTATTAGAATGAGAAGATCCATGTTAACTTGATGCGTAAGAGGTTTTAATGTTGTGGCAGAATATGTGAACACACATATTGTGTATAATCTAAACACAAACCTCACAGTAGGTCATCTATCTCATCATGAAGTCTTTCTTTGAACTCACCAGACCAATTTAAAACAGCAGCACAGACTGAATACCTATACATACCTGTCACTAATAAGACAGCTCTTTTACAACGGTTTACAAGCTGTAATTAATGTCTTTATTGGGGCCTAATAAATTTGCTAATGCATTGTGAACAGATTGTAACCTGTTTATGAGAACACCTTTAGAATGTCCAAGCAGGCTGTGAATATTCCCTCAGGGGATGAAAGAAAACTGGACAGAAAGTAAATCTATAAAAAAAACACCTTCACATGAAGAGGTTCTTTGTGAAGAGACTATAGCTTCAGTTAAGTTAATTGGTGGATCCATAAATAAAATTCATTTTAAAAAGCTGCACAGGTTGGAAGCAACTGGTTTAGCCAATGTGATCACTTTACCTAAAGTATGTCACACTTTATATTCATATTACCCTTAAATAACCTGGAAAATAAGCATAAAGATTAGTGAGCTCACAACATGACTGTCTGTAAAATAAAACAATGTGGTTGGTTAAGGACAGGCTTCCATCAAAATTCTAATATTCTTCAGTCTTATGTTAGAGTTTGTTGTTCTGGATTTTTCAATGTGCAAAGTTGGCCTGACAGATACCGTAGTTTTAGTACTATGCACATTTAAATGTATAACTACATTTTAAGGATGCCAGAAAACACTTAAAAACCTGTGAAATACTGTAACATGAAAAACTGTTAAAATAGCAACTATAACGTCAAATATCTGGAAAATTAAAACTGTAAATTTACTGTCAAACATACCAAAAGAACAAATTGTACTATTTGTAAAAATACAGATGTTTGACATGGACATAATATGTTTTTGGCCTGTTAACATGTCAGGGAAAGTCTGTAAAATAAGAGTTGGAATAATCATTTAGCAGTTTACAATCCTTCAAACAACTTCAGTTTCAAAATATCTGTAAAATAACAGCAAAAAATCAAATGTAAATTCAATAAAAATAGTGTAATTTTATTCTTCAAACATTGTAAACAAAGGCGTTACCATTTTGTAAATATAGGCTGCTTACTTTTTACAATCAACATCTAAATTAATACTTTTTCTGTGATTCTCAATAAAACAGAGTAAGGAAAAAATGTAAAACAGCTGAAAAATATTTTGCATTTTTCAATATAATATAAAAAAAATCTCAACAGCAAATACCTGTAAAATAATGCTATTTTTATTGATGTAAATAAGGTAAAAATAGGAAAATAGGGTAATTTTATGTTTGAACGGGAGAACAAATAGCCATTTGTAAAAAAAAAAAAAAAAAAAACGATTTTTGATATTGTCAATTGTGGCTTGTTGTTGTTTTTTAACTAATAAATTAAAAATAATAACTATGATTTTACTAGATACCATTCGTAATGTGGCAAAACAAGGAAAATCTGTAAAATAACTACCAAGTGTTCAAGAAATCACAGCCAGAGCTCGTGTTGAGAAACGTTTCTTTGCGACAGTTGGGTGATTTTCTCCTGTTCTTGTTCCTGGATCTATTTCCAGCTGAATACGTCTCCTCAGAACACTGCGATCCAGTTTTGTCATCTCGGTAATATGAAGTCAGGGGGTGACTCTCCTCCTCATCCACAAATAGACTCTGGGACGGAAATATTCTCCGGCACCGCTGGAGTCCAAGAGCCGGTCACGAGTCCGAATTAAAAAAAAAATAAAAAAGACACACAAAAGACGGTACAAATGGAGCGTCAGGAGGAGCCGCTCCGGTACCGGGACGGCGGACTCGGTGCCAGTTTGTCAGGGGATTCCGGGGCCGTCCGGTGACGTCAGCTGCGTGCGTCTCCGTTTCGCAGTGTGTGTGTGTGTGTGTGTTTGTGTGTGTGTGTGTGTGTGTGCGTGTGTGTGTGTGTGTGTGAATGTGTGTGAATGTGTGTGTCTGTCTGAGTGTGCGTGGCTCTGTCCCTTTAAAACAGAGCTCAGCGCAATACGATCCGAGCCTGCTTCTGTATGAGAAGGAAAAGGGAGCTCGACGCGGACGCACAGAGAGCGCGGAGCTGCCGCCGCACGGCCAATCTAACGGAATAAACGGAATTAAAAATCAGAATCCAGAGGCGCAGAAGCCAACCGAGGACATCAGAGAGATTCTCCGGTCGTCAGCGGGCTCGAATTTCACGGTTGTTCCGAGAGGAAGCGGCAGAGACTAACCGGGATTATAGAGGCTTGGAGCCGCTCTGCGCTCAGCCGGCTGGTCGGAATTTCTCTGCAGACTTCGGAGCTCCAAACTTGGGAATACTTTTCAAGGATTCTTATCTCAGCCAGGACGTCGTTTTATTTTTGGAACCTCCATATGTGAACGGTGAGTGCAGGGGGTGCTGTGGGGACATTTAAAAGAGCGGTTGTTTTGGTTGTAATGCGTAAAAGTTGGACTGTGTGCCGGTCATTGGAGAGTCTGTGTTGGTACTCACAGCATCGATGAGTGAATTATCGTAATTGATCAGAGCCGAACCCCTGATCGGCTGTGATCGATGAGGTGGGGGAATTTCTCTGTCTTTTTTCTCCGAACCACAGGTGACTCTTAAATCCCACGCGTGTAAGATGTCTGTGTTTCGATTCGGCGAATTGTTTTCCTCAAATCCACCATTGATCATCTTTACCGGAGCTGTTTAATCATCAGAGCACGTGGAGTCATTTCTGTGAACTGCTGTTGACTTTTGGTGTCATTTCTCTGCTTCGGTTGCCCCGAAAATAACCCCGAAACTTTGGTTTCTGGCTCCCTGTAGTATTCTGCCTCAGTTGTCGGTCTGTCCATGAAATAGTGAAAACTGCTGATCCTCGTGTTTCTTTGGGACACTTTGCGTTTCTGCTCCTGGTGATGGCTTGAAAAGGGAAGGAGAGCTAGAGGACATGGAGAGAAAATTGCCTGTGTAAGGAGATCTCACGCCATTGTGTGTGTGTGTGTGTGTGTGTGTGTGTGTGTGTAGGAGTGGGTGGCTCTGCTGGACCAGGAGTGGGGGGTGGGCAGGATCACTGAGGTCGGCAGCCGTATAAAGTGAATGGATCGCTGCCACCCCCACCAGCCCCTCAGTCAATCCTTACGCACACAAAGAGCCGGATTGAAAGGAAGTGATTTGCATCACCTCTCTTTTTTTGTGCGTGTTCGGGGGAGGGGTGGTGTTTTGGTGCTGTCCTTTAGGTTTCAGGGGGAGTCAAAGTCTGACCACATCGTGATCTGTTGCTTAATTATCACCTTTTGGAGAGAGACCGACTTTAACTGCAGTCATCTGCTCTCCATGAAGACAATAAAGCCATGAGTCAGCTCAGTTTAGTTGCAGGAAGACCCCCACACCATAATATGCTCACAGGACGTCCTCAGTTTGGGTTTTGGCCCGTGCGTCCTGACCAACTTCACCCGTAATTACGCACAGAGATAAAGTTAAAAATCTAGGTAGCTGAAGAAGAAAGTGACTGGAATATAATTTATAGTTGTTGATATTAGTGGTTGTGTTCACTTTCTTCACTGGTCAAGCTGAATTTGTGTCTCTCTCTCTCTGTGTGTGTGGAGTAGGGGGCTTATTTATCGCGTTATTGCCCGCAATAAATAAGCCCGGGTCAGGAAGAGCGGAGTGTGCTGGCATGGGGTCGCGAAGAAAACAAAAAAGAACCCCTGTGAAGGTTCACTTCCGATCAATCAGATCGATTGGCATGGAAAACAGCGGCGCGTTTTGTCTCTTTCTTTTGATGTCGGAGGTTGTAAAAAAAAAAAAAAAAAAAAAAAAAAAGTCGCTCCAAGCTCTGGGCTGGCTGTGTGCTGCCTCAGCTCCATCCCTCCCCCGTTTGTCCCGTGATCTCAACCACAGCGTGTGTGTGTGAATGAACAATCGCCGCCCATTTTACTACGTGATGACGAACATGGAGGAATATTAAAGTGATACACACGCGCCAGCAGAACACAGAGGGAGATGACGGTGGAAATAAGGCTGCAAACTCACCAATAGTGAGTCACAGAGCTTGAGTAAGCAGACTTAGGACAGTCTCCCAACCCTGCTCCACTCCCCTCTGCCTGCCCACATCTGAAGCTCTGGTGGGTGTTCAAAGGTGTCCACAGCAAATGGAGAATCTCTCTGGTCTAATTAAGATGTGAGGCTGGCAGGAGAAGTGGGTCAGTAGGCTGCTTTAAAGTGCTTACTCATCTACTCTGACAGCCAGTGAGGAAACACAACCTGAATGGCAGCGACGGTCCGTCAGTTTTGGAAAAGGAGGGACAACTTTTTGTTCCCTTTTACAGAAAACAAATCAAAGTGAAAGTGGTGAGGAGGGGGGAGTGATTGGATGTTTGTCTGTGACACCACACTGGTGCAGCCTTTCCAGTAAAGGGTGTCGTTTCTCCCTCCAACACAACATGAGAAAGAGGGAATGAGGGAGGTGCAGGACAACATCTGCCTCATTGACTGTTTCTCAAACACTCCCCAACAGGTCAGGCGTTACAACACGAGTCCTTGTGCGTGTTAGCTGACGTGATTGTTGGAAACAAGCTGAGGAATTCCCCATCATTGGCAGAAAACACTATCATCACTGTTAATGTAACAGAAATCATGTCAAGTAATATTTATAGAACAGTATTCACTGAATTTATTGCATTATAGCAGATTGTTTGTCCACAATTATGCTGTCAGATATCTGCCAGTAAGTGGGAGAGAATGTTTCTGACTTCTACATTCACTAGTTGTAAAGAGGAAAGCAAGCAGTCAGTGATCTTATCTAGGATTTTTGCACGCTATGTGAAAGTACAAGCGACCCGAGCTGATCTAGAGAGCATCTAAACATCTTCCTGAAATACATGAACTTCAATGAAACCCTGCTCAGTGTGCTTCATTGGCCAGATTCTCACCTCCTGTCATCAGCTGAATCACAGGTTTCAAACTCCATATAATCTTGTGAATTGAACATTGTTTCCAGAAGAACGTTTTCTGTTAAGTCCAGAGTAAATTAATCAAACCTGTCTTGGACTTTCCTCACAAATCATGATTTTCAACCTCCTGATTATTCACCATCATTATATGTAGCTTATGTGATTATGTATTCCCACATGCATGTTACGTAAACACTGGGCCTGAATGGTTATGCACTTGATAACATTTTCCCGACACAGCACACCGAGCTCATCATGACTGCAGGATGAAGGTTTTAGAGTTTACTCGGGGCCTGTTGGGGCCAAAAACTCAGTCAACCAAGTGTGAAATTCCACCAAGCCTTGTGAGACGGCCTGCTGTGGATCCAGGTCTCTGAAACAGGGACCCGGTTGTCTTCTGTAGGCCCAGCCGTATGGAAAAGGATACTCTAGGGCATTTTTACCTCTATTAGGTTTAAAACACTAGAAATTGAGTAAAAAGAGAATAACAGTGTCCATGTGGTGGATGATGTGATAAAACGTTATGGAAAATTGAGTCTTTGCAGCAGAAATAAGGTTTAAATGACATAAAAAGGCAATAAAACAGCAAGTGAAGGGTTCTAAATATATATGTACACCAGTGTCACTTAAATTATAAGTGGTAATTGGCTTTTTAGGTTTGAAATATGGCAAAGTGGTTTGGATTACATCAGCATGTATGGGTGAAGTCATTATCCGTATTTCTCATTAGTTTCTATGGACCAGCAGGGATCTGCTGCGCTGCCAGCCAACTACGGACATCCATCACTGTAAATATCGGTCATACATGCAGCTGTGGTCTCATTCCAGGTTCTGTTCTGCTGCATTTTGGACCCGAGCTCAGCATGTGGGTATAATACAGCCCAGAATCTGAGGAACAAACACACTGAGAGCTTTTACAGGAGCAGGCAGGGATTGTAACGCAGCAAATACGCTAATGCAAAACATTTTTGAAAGACCTTCCACAGAGGAAAAGAATATGAGTTTAATTCGTCCTGAGAGAGTAGAGCGGGGTTAGAGGAGCGTCTGAATGAGAGGAAAGGGAAAGTTTTCCTCTGACTTCTGTTATCTCTGGCTCTGTGCCACTGGTGATGATGCCACAGTAGAACCTACACAGCTTGTGTGACTCACAGCGAAAGTTAAACCGGCTCTCACACCTTGGAAAGAATTTTTTTCCTTCCTGCCTCCCCTCACGTCGGCCACGCTGGTACAACCAACGATAACTGAGCCCATGTGCATCATAAGAGCTTCATAAACAGCGCTGGAAGGGTAAGCGGCAGCATCAGTGGTATTTGAGGAATCTGTAAACAGGCCTTGGATGTACTCCGAACTAAATGAACAAACGGCACCGTCATAACAAAGCCGCTCTGCCTGCGTCACAGTGGTTCAGATAAAAATCAAAATGACCTGTGTGTAAATACACTCACTGTAACAACAACTGGCCATCTGCACACATGCTGTCATAATCTCTGATGCATATGCGTCACACACACACACACACACACACTGCCATGTTATTTTGTTGTTCACAGACTGCTGATGAGACATTGTGTGAGTCCGGGGAGGAGGACGGTGTGTGAGGTTATCCTGCCCTGAGTTTCAGTAAACATGCTGATCAGTAAAGACCTCAGAAACCCTGTTCTGAATTCTTTCCTCTGTCTATCTCTGCCTCTCTGGCTTAGTTTAATAACTGTTGGTGAAGACGCGACCAGTTCCCCTGGCAACTGTTACCAAGGAAGCAGAGTCTGGTCTTGTTCTGAGATGCAGTGTGTGTTCACTCTGGATGTGGAATAGAAGCACATGGAGAGAGAGAGAGAAGTACGAGGGAGGGGGATTTTTCACTTCTGATTTGAGGTCGGTTTTTCCTTTGAAAAGTGGGAGCTTCAAGTTCTGTTCTGTCCTCGGCTTTTCTTAGATTTGTTAATGAAAAAAAAAATCACCCAAAGAGGCAGAGAGAAAAGTTTGGGGGCTTTTCAGGTATGGAAATTGAGAGTGTCACAATCAAGCCATTATCAGTTGTCAATGAAACGCCCACATTTTCTCCGCTTTCGGGTTTGACAGGATTTACTGCGAGCTCTTTTCCTGTCTTTAGAGTGTCAGGCCAGGTGTTGAGTCATTCCCTGTCTCACACACACCTCAGTTCAAATGCACAAACGTGTTGTTGAGTCTGTGAAAGAGATCCAGACGGTTGTTTCCTCTGAAACACGAGAGTTTCTGTGAAAATGAAGCAGAGAAGTACAAGTGACAGTGAGGAGGAGTCACTCGGCACAAACAGACTCACTCTGCCATCGTCCGTCTGTCTGTCACTCACTTTTACCAGAAGCTAAAAACAGGCCAACACAGTTTTTCACTTAACACCCATTTCCCAAAGTCTTGTTTTTGTTGAAGAGGCTTGTGTGAGTCATGAGTTGGACACACGTGCCACAAGATGACTGTGTGTCTGAGGCGTATTTTAGGAACTGCGAGTGAAACAACTTCAGCTTTTTCAATTGACTCGGCTTGTTTCACATCTATTACTCACATAAAATTGCTTAAAAAGTCAGTGAGGGTCTGAAAGACTACTTTTTTTTTTAACAGGAAGCCTCACTCTAAAAACCCCTCCCCACACACACCCCTGAGGGAGGCTTCTTCCTGTGGTTGTGACGACAGTTTCCTCTCCCCTCCGAGCTCGGTTCCCCTTCTTTCTAACGTCACACACGAGTGCAACTGATCTCCTTTTGTATGAGTGTGTACGTGAGCCAGAGGAGGAGATGCACCACATGTGTTGTCAGTCACAGCCCAGATGTCGTGGTGGTGAGCGCAAGACACAAAAGGGGCCTCATGTTCTAGTGTTTTTCTACCAACCCCCTCCTGTTCTCCTCCTGTGTGTTCTGTTTCCCCCCCCCACAAAAAGATAAAAAATGTAGAGTAACTGTAGCTCCTTCATGTCTCACTGAGGGTCCGGAAATCAACTTTTTTATCCCCTAAATGCAGCCAGAGCAGAAAGATAAATGGTCCCAAGCCAACGACCAAAAGGAGCAGCTCTCTGTTGCTGCTGTTGTCGTGTCACAGTCATGGCCTAAATGTTGAGCAGATGTACAGGAGGATACGTAGAAACCAAGAGGAGACACGGTGTTAATATGAGCTTTTATCCGACGGGTTATGGCTGGCTGGTGTGCCTCTGAGCGCAGAGGTTCTGTTTGTAACTGGGTGAAGAGTTAGGTCAGCGCTGAATCCCCTGGATTGTTGAGATGGATGCTAGCAGGAGTTAATCCTGGAGGTCAGATGCTTCTGTGTCAGCTCGCAGTGTCCTCAGCTGACCTGCAGTGACCCGTGTGCGCTGGTTGGCACGGCATCCTCGGTATTTCTGTGTGTGTGCACGGATGCGGACGTGATGAAGTTAGCCCACATCACCATCTTGGATCGGCCTGCGCTGACGTTCGTGCACACAAACAAACAGTCCTACACGTAGACACACACGGAGCCTGGCAACGAGGCGGAGGAGGACGGATGCAGGGTCTGGCTGTTCCTCTGTGTGTGAGAGAGAGAGATACAGAAATGCTTGGTGTTTCCTCCAGAACACGATCTCTATCTGGGGCTGATTATGTAATGGCCAAATGGAGTAGAAAGGGTGAGGGAGGACAGAACAACACAGTGAGAGAGAGAGAGAAGACCGTGCATGGCCTTTCCGCCGTCAAAGTCATTCCTGCCAGTTAACTCTTCCTTGGCTGTATTTTCTGGCCTTATCTGGTCATTTCTTATCAGAGAGGCTCTGTAGTGAATTTACAAAGACAGTTACACTCTCCAGCTGCCTGCCATTACCCACCACACACTCTTTATTTTCAGTGTTCTCATCCTCAGTCATGTGGCTGCTCCAGTACTCTGTGAGTTGTCTTCTTAAACAGCTTCTATCTAAGCTAACTTCTATCGTTGCTCCCTGTCACAACAACATTTATCGACATTATGAAGCCGCATAAAATCAAATCTTCAGCACAACAAATCATTAATATTCAATTAACCCTCAGAACCCCAAGCAGTGCTTTTTGCCCGTCACATTTTTACTCATCGTTGCCTCATTTTTCACTGCAATGAACTAAAACATGTCTTCTGTGCAGCACATCAAAGTTGTAATGCCATAAATCATAAAAAAAGACAATTAAAGCTGAATTTCTTTGATTATTGATTGGACAAAAAACTTTAAAACATGGAGTTTTATAAAGTATGTGTGATATTTTTCCAAATGCCCACAGCTGTTTCTAATACTAGAAAAACAACGTCGGCTTTATATACTATAGGTGTTTTACTACTTTTAATGTGTTTCCTTACTTGTATAAACACAGCCTGCAGTTCAGCTGTGTCACTGATGGCTTCATGGTTGCAGCATGCCAAGGAGTGAATCGTTGTTTTGTTTTTCACAAAGTCTGATTAATGCAAACAGTTTACTTTGTCATTTTTTTAATGTATCACGTAAAGTAGTTTTGATGAGTAGTTCAAGGACTGTTAGAAAGTTGGAAAATTTTGGGGGTTCAGATAGTTAATGTGAAATAATGTGCCACATGGATGAGAGTCCGAATGGTAACATCCAACTTACTAACCTGATTTTCATATCACAACCCAGGAAGGAGGTGGAATCTGAACAGTACAGATACATATTTTTCCAGTGAATGTTGTCTCTCTGCTGTCTGTTTTCCTCTCGTGGCTTCGCTGTGGTCGTCTGTCTGCTGACCAGCTCAGGACAGTGGCTTTCTGGTGAGGGGGGCAAATGAAGGACGCTGCATCGAGACAGACGTCATTTGACCATCTTAAGTTCAACCATTGGTTCCCTTCAGCTCATGATAGTGACTCGGCAAGTTTCCTGTGCCAGCCACCAGCTTGTGACTTGGGTTTGTGTCACATGAGACTGCAGTAGATGTTTCTTTGTCCCCACAGAAGATTGAACAGAGCTCTTTTATTTTCTCTATAACTTCTTAGTCGGTTTGGGTGACAAGCGCTGGCTCAGCTTCTGCCAGCTGCTGATCGCTGGTGTTGCCGGGACAATAACCAACTTGCGTAACTACGACAACGAGGGTGTTGACAGGAACAGCTCTTTCATGTCTGGCGTCAGTGGGGGGGAATTCACTCAAACTGTGGGGAATTTTTTGATTGAACTATGAATTGTGTCATCTGTTATAATAAATGATGCATCAGCTGTGTGTGCTGTAGTGTGGAGGAGACTCATATATAGTACAGGACACAATGTCCTCGTTGCTTTTCTACTTATCCTCGATTGACTTACTGTATACACTGTAATACTGCAGCTCTTGTGGTTGAAGTGAGGTCAAAGTGAAAGCAAAAAGCAATCACATCTGCCGCACTCAGGGCACCGTGGAAGCTGAACATTTAGGTTTCATGAATCACATTCTAACTTTTTTTGATGGGTCAGGAACAATCTGTGAAGTTTGTGAGTAAATGAAGGACAGATTGATCCGGTTGATTGAAGATTTGTAGAATTTTCCTCACCATTTCTGTAGAACTTGCGGTTTGGTTTGATTCCTTTCTCGGCGATGAAACCCCCATACAGCTCATCATCACATCCTGTTTGTATACCTAAACACACACACATACAACCAGCCCATGCTGTGAAGGAAGCTGAAATGACATAACGTGGTCCGAGAAATTCCCACCGTTGTCACGTCTGCAGTGGTGCAGAAACACGCCCCCGGTCACCTGACTGTAAGTGGTGTCCCAGGAGGGCGGGGTTTAGGGCCAGTGGTTTGGGGTAAGCCCTCTTCCAGGGCGCTGAGTCATCAGGGGTTCCCCGAAAAATGACTTGCGTAATGCTCTCAGACACACTCACTGCCTCTCCTCTCATACCATGCTTTCACCAATAGGTGGTGCGACCACATTTCATGGCTTTGGTATCATCTGATAGAACCTGAGCTGCTGTGTAGCACGGTCTGCCGTCTGTGTACACGATCTAATTTCAGAGTACTGAGTTTCTCACACTGTGCTGCTAGAGTAGCTGTGAGCAACGTGATAGCCAGGATAGCAACTGGAATAGATGACTGCTGGGTCACAATTCAGACATAAACACACACCCGTCTATAAAAGTTGTAATTACAACCTTGCCACGGTGTCCCCGTTTGCACTCGCCACTCACAGCTGGCTCTCTAGATTTCTCTGCAGATGCTCTCAATTTGCCTTCCAGTTCAAATTCTGTCTCGCATCTCCTTTTCCCACAATGCCACGCGTTTTATTATTTTACAATGTTTCCCCAGTGCTACTCTTTCTCATGTGATGGTTGACTTAGCTCGCTCGGCTCTTCCTGTTAGAGTGAGATCAGCCCTGTTTGTGTGTCTGCTCGCCTGTTAAGCTGCACAGTCAGTCTCACCATTGTGTCTGTGTGAGAAGAGAATGAAAGAGTGAGTGAACAAGAGCCCCCATTGCTCCCATTGTGTCGGGCCTCCCGGCTGATTTACCCCTTTGCCTCTGAGCCTCCCTCAGGTTTTCCACATCGCTCTGAAACCAGGCGTCACCTCGACAGTGAGGAAACCACGGGGGGTGTGGGGGGGGGGGGGTAGTGACGACACGCTGTCTCAAAAGTCAGAAAAGAGAAGCAGCAGGATAAAGACGGTTCATACTGAAAGAAAAGACCACCTTTAGCTCTGAAACACAAGCTTTGAAACTGTGAGGCCATAACTCTTGAGTATTGTGTTTACTGTGGCTTCATGATGTTTTTATGACAGCTTGACAGTGTTTTTCTCTTCTCTGTCTTTCAGGATTGAGGAGACCCCAGAGAGATGATTGGCAGCTGAAGCTGAGACTTAACACAACTGTGAATCAATAACTTGGTGCTACTCTAAAAGGTACGCTCAGCAGGAGTGTGTTTGTGTCTTTTAAAGCATGTTGAGTGCAGCCTTGACAGTTAACGCCGGCCTATCTTCACATAGCAGCAGCGTCTGGTGGATGATGATCCCTGGTAGGCTGGGGGGAAGAGATAGGGAGGGTGGTGTGTATGTGTCACTGTGCAGCAAACCCTCCTCACAAGCTAAAAATGTGCAGCAGTTAAAGTATCCTCGACTGGGCTTTAAATAGAGGCAGAGAGATCCAGAGTTGGTGGGAGGAAGCAAGGAAGAGAAGAGGAACTGGTGGGAGGCAGAACTGCGTATGTCCAAAGCTAATTCAGGAAAACTAGTGGAAGAGTGCTGAGCTGAGCAAGAGAAATGAATCAGAACCAGTGTGTGTATGCCTGTAAGCTGATGCATTATGCATCACTCGTCAGTGGGAGTGTTATCATTGCGTTTCTTGTCGCACCTTTAGAGCTGCAATTCATTGAACAACTTACTTCTGATTCAAAAATCAGCCTTATCAGGATGTTTTTTTGGATGATTCAGCTTTAATCTCCTGTTTAACAGATGACAGATAATGAGGATTTAATGTGTCACATCTTGAGGACAACATGAGTGTTTGCTGGTCTAGTTTTTAACAGCAGTGGTGTTTGTGGAGGATCAAACACGTCCCTCTCAGGTGTTTTCATGGGCCTGTATTGATGTCTTTTTTCAGTCCAAGTACTTTGAACACACTTCTTTGTATCTCGACACCTTCTGTCTTTTGTGTTGTGTATGTGTGTGTCCGGTGTTTGAGAAAGCCGGGAGTTATCTCTCGGCTTCTTTTATGCGTTTTCCCCTCGACCGTTTTCCTTTGTGTCATCTCAGTGTGTGTTTGTGTGGGAAGGTGTGTGGGCGTTTTCATGGCACCGTTCCCACTCTGCACTCCACCTCCCTCCATCCCTTCCCTCTACTCCATCTCTTCTCCTTAATCTATCCTTCCATCCTGTTCAGACCGTCTGTCGCTGCTGCCCCCCTCTTCCTCTCCATCACGCCTGCCGTAATGAGATTAAACCTTAGTGTATCCACCGGGCATGCACATGCACACACACTTTATACACACCCTCCAGTGTGCTGCAGTACACACACATAATCATCCACTTAAAAGAGAGCACACTGTTCTCTCTCACATGCACTAAACCAGCACAAGCCTGACACGACCGTGCAGCTTGCACACTTGGATTGCTTCCACTTGCGTTGCTTCCAACACCACACACACTTGGCATGTGACCAAGGCCTCTCACTCTTAGTCTTTTTCCTCCGTCTCTTGCTATCAGGAGGCCCATGGTAAGGATTACAGTAACCCCAGGTCTGTCCTCATAGGTGAGCTCCCCACTGAGCCATCTGGGCCTCAGAAATAATCTTATTCCGTATTGAGTGGCTCACTTTCGCCTCCTACAGGCTGACTGATGCGTAGCAGCCTGCAACAGACAAAGAAGGCATCATAATGTGAGCCTTCAAGAGGATTTAAGTTAAATTTCTCACGACGGAGCAGAAGAGATGCAAGAATTAGCCAGTCAGTCCTCTTGCCTTATATTCTACTTCCACCATCCCCTCAGTGCTGGGAAGCTCTCACACTCAGACACTCTAACTAGCTTATATAATGCAGAGCCCAGTGGCATTTGTTGACTTTAAGTGTGTCTCTCCTTTTTCTCTCTGCAGCCAGTTGGCTTTTAGGTTCTTGGTGCTGAAGACAGAAGAGTCAGAAACAGACATTCTTTGTGTTGGAGTGAGGCCCTCTCTGTGCTGCAGTGGAGGGCTTCACAGATACAGCTAGTCTGGTAAGTAAAGCAATGTGTTTCACCCTCTAGGATTTGTCCTCCACCTGCCACTAATCCATCATGAGTGCTGTAATTTTAAAAGGAATGATGGTACTTTATAAACAGCTAGACATTGTGTGTTTCAATCTTGTTTGTGTGGAAGCATAATTACCTGAAGCTTAATATCATGTTTTCAAAACATTTTAACGTACAACTTCTTATTACTGTCTCAGTCCATATATTTTTCTTTCTGTCTTTAATCGTGTCTGTCTCGCTGTGTTACAAACAAACAGGCTGGATGCATCACGCAGTAGAGCAGTTTGGCGGGCGAAGCACACGGGATTCCTTCCCTCTGGACGGACTCAACCGGGGGCCATGGCCTCCCGTGGGCGGCCGCGCCTGGCAGCCACCTGCCAGGTCTGTAGTCATGGCAACACATACACACAGTTCCACAAACCCAATCCATCAGGTTTAACCTGTAATTATGACTCAAAGGTAGTTTGCTTAACATTCTTTGTGTAAAAACTGCTAAGGGATGTAGACTGACTATAATGTGTCCTCATCAGGTGTTCACCTGCAATGAACCAACACCAGCTACTTCCCCATCTACCTCCTGGAGCTATGGGTGGATTGAACCATCACAGTAAATATTTAAGCAATGGGTAAGTCATACACAAAGTCATTAGTGACAGACATAAATGATGTGGCATCAATAAAATGTGTTTATTTTACTTTGTTTGGTGTAACATAGTTTAACCCTTGTATTTACCTTTGCAGGCCCATGCGAGGTGAAAAGCTTGAGCTCCCACAGGCCATGTTACCAGGTATGCAGAGGGAGCAGCAGAGACCTCCTCCTCCTCCTCCTCACCATCTTCATCCTCCACCTCCCCACAGAGCCTGGGAGCAACTAGGCCAGCTGTATGAATCGCACCTCCCTCCTCAAGGACACCCTGTTGTGCCCCTGCCCAACGAGCACTCACTCCGTCTCCATAACGGAGGCTATGCAGGCAGCAGTGGACCTCCCCACAACCCGCATCTCCCCCCCAGCAGGCCGAGCCAGCTGCTGAAGGTGAGGAAACATCCCATAGATGATTTCATGGCAGGTTTTTGCGCTGGAGTTTAGCAATTTTTCAGTAATGAAATATAAATGACTGATCACGGTTTACTGTTTGCTTTAGTTTGGGGGTCCTCAGGAGCAGCACGTTCCCCGGGGTCCACCACTGCTGGGAGATGAAATGTGGGCTCAGGTGCACCAGGTATGAGCTCTCTAATTGGCTATGATCGTGTTTCATCATACGTATAGACACATGACAATCCCTATTAAGACTGTCATTACTGCTGCAACAAGACCGACAGAAGACACACTCCAGTCAGAGTGTATCCCTGAGCTTTAGCTGAATATTTCAACAAAGGAATTCTAATGAACTGACACTACAGTAGCTGCACGAGTTGTCTTCCTCTGCTGCAACACAGATCCTTTCATTTTTCTGTTTGTAGCAGAGGGTCTTCCCAGGGAAGATGCTCGGGGGTCAGTTGAAGAGACCAGGACCTCCACTGGGAGAGCACTCTGTTATCCAACACACTCCTCCTCCATTGCTGCACCCACCTTCACACCCGGCTGCAGAGGACTGCCCCAGCCCCAGCAAGAGGAAAAAGAGCTCGGATCAGGTACAAGACATACTCTGTTCATACCAGAACTCTAAGCGTCGGTACTTGCTTTTCTCTTTCCTGTTGCTCACATCCTTGATGTACAAATGTTGTAATATCCCTCTTCCTGTGCAGGTATCCCACCCAGGGCTGCAGCGTTTCTCTGGTGCTGGCCAGTCTTTGTTGTCTCAGCCGCAGTCATCAGTTCATCACCTCCCTCCCAAACCTGCCTTCTGGAACCCCCTTCACAAGGACAGCAACGTTCCCTGGCAGCCGCAGACCTCTGACCGCAAGAACACACAATCGCAGGAGTTCCAGGTCTGAACAGAAACAAAACATCCCTTCATTAGATCCATGGTATTCAGAGCCAGAGGTTAATTGACTGCAATCTGAGGGAAAACCTGTACTGGATACAGTGGTGCCATAAAGATGTATTGATTGTACTGAATATTGTTTGCTGTGCTGTAAAAAACATGAAGCCTAAAATTGATTTCAATCTCCCTGCTATGTTAAGTGAAGCAGCAATCAGATCATTTGTTTGTTTAGTTTTACTCATCCTGTTTTCTTCTTTTTCTGTGGTTTAACAGGAAAACAACAAACAAGGGATAGGCAGCTACACCCAAAAGTCCTCTCCTGCCTCTTCCACTTCCTCCAACCTCTCCCCTCCACTAAACTCCTCTCCGGGAAACTACAACCAGAGATGTACCCCTCAGCTCCAGAAAGACACGTCACCACCTCAGGCTGTAAACCATCAGTCCCCTCACTCCTGCTACCCCAGTCCTAGCTCCAAACTGGAGCTAGCCCCGCCCTGCCAGGCTGTGGAGCCTCGTGGTCTTCACAACCAGAGAGGCCCTCATATTGGGGGCCAAGGTGGCAGCCACGCTACCTCTCATTCAGCATCTACTCCAACCAGGGGAGACAGAGATCATCATCTTCATGCCCAGTCATCACCAGCAAACGCTTCTGCAACCAGCAGCAGCAGCAGCAGCAGCAGCAGCAGCAGCAGCAGCAGCAGCAGCAGCAGTGTGCCTTACAGCCACTTCCAGCCTCACCCTGGGCTGGGGCACCAGGGTCGTCCTCCCCCTCCTCCTCCTCCTCCTCCTCCTGCCAACAGCACCTCAGTACCTCAGCAGCAGCCAAGTGGTCCCCATGAGGTCTGGAGATACCAGAACAGGCCCAGCAGTCACTCCCTGGTGAGTACAAGTCATCTGTGCTTGTTTGCACCATGTTTAGATTAGTTTATTCTATGTCATTTGATAAAAGGCAGGAGCTGCTTTTATTCAGGCTTACATTTGAGCTCAGTGACCGAAAGATTCTGTTTGTGTTTCTTCAGGAGTCGGCCATCTACAGGCCCCCAGGTCTGCTACCTCAGCGCCAGCAGAGCCACAATCAGGTCATGGATACTCGGCCTCCAGGTCCCTCCCAGCATCACCACCACGTCAGCCCTCCTCTGCCTCCAACCAACTCCACTCGCACACCTGTCATCACATCCAATCCTCCCATGTCCCAGGCCTCCTGCTCCGTCGGCCGCTATAGCAACAGCAACAGCTCTGGTGGTGTTACCATGGCCGGTGTCTCCACGGTGACCACATCCCCCCCTGCTGGCAGCTCTGTGAACAATGGCAGCCGTAACAACAGTTGGCAAAGAGGAAGAGAGCCAGCACCCCAAAACTCCACCAGCGCTGTCATTACCCCCAAACCTCAGCTGGACGCTGTGCTGCAGCTGGGCTGTCAGAGAGGACAAGCTCCCACTGCCAGCCAGTCGCACCAGCAGGGGCTGCACAGACCTCAACACCAGGGACCCGCTAAGTCGCAGCCGACGAAGGGGAAGACTCCATACTATGCTAAAGCTGAACTGGAACAACGTCCTCCATTTTCCTCTTTGTTCTCCTCAGGGCACCAGAGGGCAGGGGACAGTGTAATTACAAGCAGAGTTTCAAATCCACTTCCTATATCTCCTACTACATACTGCCCACCTCCTCGCTCCACAGCTCCTCCACCATCCAGTCCAGCCCTCTCCTCCAGACTGGGCCGTCAGCCAGAGTCTGCCTTGACAAAAATGTTCTCTCACCCCCAGATCCATCCACCAGCTCCAGCCTCTGTCCCTCAGTCCATTGAAGAGGCTCTCGACAAGCTGGATGCTGAGCTGGAAGGACACATGCAAGCTGAGGAAAGGAGGAAGAGAGACAGAGAGGAGCAGGAGAGAAAAATAAGAGAAGAGGAGAGACTAAAGAAAGAATGGGAAATACGACAAAAATCTGATGAGGAGAGGAAGAGGAAAGAGATGGAAAGGAGGGACGAGGAGAGGAAAAAGCGAGAAATGGAAAGACAGGAGGAGGAGAGGAGGAGGAGAGAATGGGAGAAACGAGAGCAGGAGACAAAGAGGAAGCAAGAAGAAGAGAGGAAGAGAAGAGAAGTGGAGAGACTGGAGAAAGAGAGGAAAAAGAGAGAATGGGAGAAGCAAGAAGAGGAGAGGAATAAAAGAGAATGGGAGAAGAAGGAGCGTGAAAAAAAGAGGAGAGAGTTTGAGAGGCAAGAGGAGGAGAGGAGGCGGAGGGAGGCAGAGAGGCAGGAGGAGGAAAGGAAGAAGAGAGAGAGGGAGGAGGAAGAGAAGAGAAAACAAGCAGAGTTGGAAAGGAAAGAGGAGGAGAGAAAAAGGATGGAGAGAAAGAGAGAGGACAAACTTTGCAATGCAAAAGGAAAGGAGCAGACTGCTATTGAAAATCTGGAGAGACTGCTCTCTGGCAGCACCTCCCCAGCACCTCCACCGCCTCCCCTCTCTGCTGTTACTGCACCTCCTCCTCCTTCTTCAGGTCCTCCACCTCCCAGCTCCCAGGCATCTCCTCCCTACCCCTGGCTAAGCCGTGGTGGGGTGCCCCCCTGTCCACCAGGCCAGACACCCACCAACACTACTCCTGCAGAAAGGCTGCGGCCGCCTCCTCTAACACCTCAGACTGAGTATGCTAGGGAGAAGCAGAGGCAGAGGGAGATGTGGAGCAACAATGGCGGAACGACATTCAGTCCCTCATCAACACACAATACCTCAGGGATGAACCAGCCGGTGTACCCCACCAAGCCCCCGGCAATGCAAGCAGCACCCAACCAATCCAAAGAAGCAGCCAGGGAGAGAGACGGCAGCCAGCACTCTCTCCCCACCTTGGCACTTAGAGAGCCCCCCAAACTGTATCAGGCCTTTTCTAGAGAAAACCTCCCACCACCTCCTTTATCCTCCAGCTCCAGCAGGGGAATCCTCAGCAAGCAGGCAGCAGAAAGTGGTCTGCAGAAGGCCAGCAGCTGCAGCACTGACTCTGACAGTGCTCAGTTTGAGGAGGAGTCCTCCGAGTTGTCCACACTGCTCCCCGACGGTTTGGCGAACATTATGGCAATGCTGGATGAATCTATCAAAAACGAAGAGGAGATGTATAACAGTGAAAAGACTAGATCTACAGGCCTCCTCAATAATTTTTCTCCCAGTGCTGAGCCTGTCAAGAGCTACCTGTGTGCCCCAGACCTAATCCCAGCAACAAAGCATCAGCCCAACCAGGAAGACTTTGGATCCAACGCTAGCCCTCCTGTGCTCAGCCGCCAAGGTTCACTGGCTTCCCCTTGCAGCCGAACGTCGTCTCTCAATGAGGAGGATGAGGACTACCTTAAACCTCAAATGAACCGTAAGCAGTCCGTGGATATGGGAATGACAGTAGGTAACACCAATTACCGCCATAGTGACCTGGCTAAACTTTACGGGCTCCCTGAGCAGATTAAAAGCGAGGCAGACGAGGACGACGATGAAGAGGATTCTGAGGCCCCATCTTGTTCTCCACCACCCCAAAGACCTCACCTCCATCAAACAGGTGTTAACAGCATGTTCAAGTCCTTAGCAACAGTCCTAGAGAGCCAGAAGTATGCATATCGTGGTGGGCCTTTTGGGAGACCCCCTCCATCAGCTCTGGTTGGGGTCAAATACTCCTCTTCGCTGTCACTGGGCCCTGATATCTGCCGTCAGCAGCAAGGCAGTTCACCCACGTCAGATTCCACTAACCCACCATTCAGTCCTGCTGTTCCACCGCTGAAGTCCTCTCCTCGTTCTCTACTAGAAGACAAGAAACTGAAAATAGAGGACAGTGATGCCTGGACAGATGAAGGGGAAACAGAGGAAAGGATAAACTCTACCAAAAAGAGGGGCATTCCTACCATAAAGCCTATTAAGGTGATCAAGGAGGAGCAAGAGTTTACAACCATCTCTGAGTCTTCTTTGGCAGAGTTGGGAAAGAGCTGCGAGGTCATGCTTAGTCGACAGTCACTTCCTAACAAGAACTCCTTTGATAAACCTGATGGCCACAGTAAACTGGAGGACAGACACAAACCTGAGAAGGTAAAGGAGCACAGAGATAAAGATAGAAGCCGAGACAGAGAGAGGGAGAAAGAGAAGAAGAGAAAGCACGGCCACAGCAGCAGCAGGAAGCATGAAGACAGGAAGGAAAAGAAGAAGCATCGAGAAAAAAGGGACGAGATGGTCTTCTCTTCCTCATCATCATCATCCACCCATTCTAGGTCCAGCCACAAGCGACACAAGGATGGAAAGAGCCATAAGGAGAAGAAAGATCGCAGAATTCTTGGTGACCTCAATCTCCAGAGGAAAGAAGGGTCAGAAAAGAATCGGAGTCATTACGGCACGGATAAAAAGAAATGCAAGGAGGCGTCCGGTGCCAGCTCCACCAGTGAAGGGGAACAAGCAGAATGGTCCTCCAGCTCAGGAGAAAGATCAGAGCACAAGAAAGCTTCTGAGTCCGGCTCATTTGGCTCCACTGACTTCTTGAAATTGAAGGCGCTGTCTGACGGGCCACCAAAGGAGCTGAAGATTCGTCTAATCAAAGTGGAGAGTGGAGACAGGGAGACATTCATTGCCTCAGAAGTGGAGGAAAAGAGGATTCCACTGGAGGAAATCAGCATCAAGAACACAGCAGGCGAAATTATCCGCTCCTGCAAGTAAGTTCACTACTATTTGTCATCTCCAAGAATGTCAAAGATTCTTGTTTTCTTTCCATCTCAGACCTATAGTTTGCACTTTTTTCTCATTACCCTTTGGGAAATATTTGTCATGAAAAAGAAGCAAATTAGAATTAGGATAAACTAATATATTCATGTTCAATAAAGTAATTTAAGTTTGAAATTACTACAAGCGCAACAGTACTAACTGAAACCTGTAATATCTAAGCTTTGATGTGTACCTTCGTGCTTGCATCTGTTAACCTTTACTTTTCTGTTTACTGTTCTAGGGGAGCAAGAATCAAAGGGAAATTTAGAGAATCTTACTTGCTGCCAGCATTCTCCGTAAAACCCATCATAACTACAGAGGAACCCATTCCTAGAGAGAAGCTCAACCCCCCTACACCCAGCATTTATGTAAGTCACCACATTTCTGACACACACCAGTTTCTTCAAGTCTTTGCCTGACGTATAATACAATGTGAGTGATGCAATACATTTACTAGCAAAGGAAACATTGGACACCTCTTGTTTAATACCAACGTTTATTCAAATAGCACTCAGACACTTTTTACCACAGAGCTAAGCTGACTTAACATATACAGTTGTTCAGACAATGCATGTGCTGCCCTCTTATGGTGATTTAGGATACATGAAAACAGGTTAAAACACTCGCTGTACAGTTACTAAATGTCTTGTTACAATTAGTTTGCACTCATATTCAGTGCCTCAGGTAACTTTAGTCCGGAAGTGAAACAATAACAGTCAAACTAAACTAATTGCTCTTAGGCCCTAAAACCTGAATATACATTTTCAGAATATTTCTTTACTGTCAGAAATACAGAGCAGTTTTCTTGTGCTTGACCTCTTATTCACTGGTATAGTCTTTTAATTTTCTCATCTCATTTTTAAATAAACTGTCTCTGAATCTTTGGCAATCTTTGTAATTCATGATTGATTTTTGTCCTCTGTAGTTGGAGAGTAAGAGGGATGCCTTCTCCCCTGTGCTGCTGCAGTTCTGTACAGACCCCAAGAATCCTGTTACAGTCATCAGAGGATTGGCTGGATCTCTACGGCTCAGTAAGTTTACACTTAAGGCACTTGTAAATAAATCCACTTTATTTACACAAACTTGTGAGAAGGCTGTCCTGATGTTTATAGGGAACAGAGTTAAACATAATTTCCCATCTTTCCTGTTGGTGTGTAGCAACTTTACAACACAAGGATGCCTCTAATTTTCCCTTGCAATATTTTCAGACCTTGGGTTGTTTTCCACAAAGTCCCTGGTGGAGGCCAATGCAGAGCAGGCGGTGGAGGTGAGGACTCAGGTGCAGCAGCCTGCTGATGAGAATTGGGACCCCAGTGGCACCGGTCAGACATGGCCCTGTGAGAGCAGTCGCTCCCACACCACCATCGCCAAGTACGCCCAGTACCAGGCCTCCAGCTTCCAAGAGAGTCTGCAGGTATATAATGTGACACACTACTGCACAGCTACTATTTCTGCATTGATGCACATTGTTTTATGCAGGATGTGCCTATAAACATGTTATCTGTGTATTCAGGAGGAGAAAGGCAGTGATGAGGAGGACGATGAAGATGATGAGAAGAAGCCACCCAGCAGCTCCGATACTCCCAGCAAGGACAGCTCTAAAGAAAGTAGCAAGTAAGTAGAATTTTCAGAGCATAACATTTATTATAGAGTACTCTGGTGTTTTGCAATTTGTACTAATGTTGAAATGTTGTTTTTAGTGGTGAGCAGAAACCAGTTGGGAAGATCATCAAGTTTGGCACCAATATTGATCTCTCCGATCCCAAGAGGTGAGCAGCTTCAACGTCCCATCCTAAAACAATAGTGATGTGTGTGTGTGTGGCAAATGCAGCTCATCCTAAAAGCAAGCTTCTAATCTGCTGTCTTTTGGCTCAGGTGGAAACCTCAGCTTCAGGAGCTGCAGAAGCTTCCAGCATTTATGCGCGTAGCATCGAGTGGAAACATGCTGAGCCACGTTGGGCACACCATCTTAGGCATGAACACTGTCCAGCTGTACATGAAGGTTCCAGGGAGCCGAACGCCTGGTAAGAAACATGGGAAGACGCATTAGTTAAAGAATACACAAGCTACTATCTGAATTAAGAATTCTTTATGACGTACATGTTTTGTCCTTTTTCAACAGGTCACCAGGAGAACAACAACTTCTGCTCAGTCAACATCAACATTGGACCTGGAGACTGTGAATGGTTTTCAGTCCATGAGAACTACTGGCAGGCCATCAATGACTTCTGTGAAAAGTGAGTAGATAGAGACAAATCTGACATCATGGATAATTAACAGTTTGTAAAAGTGTTAACACCTTTATACAAAAGAAATATGGTAAGATTGCAACAGCCAGACTGATTTTAGATACTAAGCCCTACCCCTTCCTCCTATGTGCTCAGGCATGGAGTGGACTACCTGACAGGGTCCTGGTGGCCGGTGTTGGAGGACCTCTACAACGCCAACATCCCTGTGTACCGCTTCATCCAGCGGCCTGGAGACTTGGTGTGGATCAATGCTGGTACTGTTCACTGGGTTCAGGCTGTGGGCTGGTGCAACAACATCGCCTGGAATGTTGGACCTCTCAATGGTAAGAAATGCACCACCTAGCGGCCAAAAAAATAGATTACTTCAACACAAGCGAGAGCATTTTTTAAGCTGGTATTTGTTTCATGTGTATTACAGGTTACCAGTACCAGCTGGCCCTGGAGAGGTTTGAGTGGAACGAAGTGAAGAAGGTCAAGTCCATCGTCCCCATGATTCATGTGTCCTGGAATGTGGCCCGCACTCTCAAGATCACTGACCCAGACACCTACAAGATGATCAAGTGAGTACAGCTGGCAGTTTGAGTCAAACCTAGATATTTCAACAGTATCACAATTAATATGACCAGTAGCTACTTTTAAAAAGCAGAATGTGCTGAGGGGATGTTCCGTTAGATTGCACTGGTTAAGATTTATATACTCACAAAAAACCTGCACATTACTATTTGATGGGAGCCTTTATATTAACATTGATCTCTACTTTCCTGGCAGACACTGCCTGCTGCAGTCCATGAAGCACATCCAGATCCTGCGGGACCAACTGGTGGCTGATGGCAAAAAGATTTCCTACCAGAGTCGGGTCAAAGATGAGCCTGCCTACTACTGCAACGAGTGTGATGTTAGTAGCCGTTACGCTAACCATAAAAACTGTTATATCATTTTTTTGCATGCCAAGTCACATAATCCTTCCATCAATGGATTTTCCTGAAAACTCCACAAAATTCTCCAATCTTGTTACACACTGTATAATGACAATAAAGCATATTCTATTCTAAAATGCTAAATTTGATCATTGACCCCTCTAAGCTTCACCAATGGCTATATTTTCCCATGAGAGGTGTAGAATAAGTGGGAGGCCTCGGCCGCCAGTGAAATACCACTACTCTTATCGTTTTTTCACTTACCCCGGGAGGCGAGCCTCGAGCGGGCTCTCGCTTCTGGTGTCAAGCGCCCGGCCTCGCCGCCGGGCGTGACCCGCTCCGGGGACAGTGGCAGGTGGGGAGTTTGACTGGGGCAGTACACCTGTCAGACGGTAACGCAGGTGTCCTAAGGTGAGCTCAGGGAGGACAGAAACCTCCTGTGGAGCAGAAGGACAAAAGCTCGCTTAATCACTGAAAGTTAATTGGTCCCACATAAAATATTGACCTCCACAGATCGTGTTATGAGTCTCAGTTAAAAATCCCACTTTTTAAGATATTTTGAGCAGGTATTTTCCTGAGAAGGATCACTTTAAAGTTGTAACATTTCACCAAATCCTACAAGTTTACATTTTATCACATCAAATTGTACTGTGATTTTTTCTTTACAGAAAACTTACTGTTTTGCAATATACTTTACACCATACTATACTGAACAGAATGATGTTATATTATGCCAACATGTAATAATTCTAAGAAAATAGGTATTTTTCATGCGCTGGTGACTTCAGTTTTCATTGTTAGTGAGATTTGTGGCAGCCAATCTTCATGCAGGACAAATTATAACTGCAAGACATTCAACAAGTGTTCATTTGCAGATTATCCTTATTACAAATTTCAGCCCAATTCAGTACATAATAAGCAATAGGTGAGGCTATACATACATTAGAAGAATTATCAATTTTAGGTCTAAAAGCCAAATTTAAAAAATTAATAACTATTTGAATGAGGGCTTTTCGGATTCTTAAAGGTCCCACGTATATAATAGAAGTTTCCACATTAACTTTCTCAAGAAAATCCATGAAATGAACTGGGAGGGTGAGGTCAATTGACAGAATAACCCTGGCACAGCCTCAGTTACCACTTTAACTGGCACAACAGGCATTGCCGTTTTTGATACAATAGTCTAAGACTTGCACAGTATTCTTTCTACAATTACTGTGGTCAAAACTTTCCTTCTAACCTGAAATGTTTGCTTTGTTTTCTCCTGTCACAGGTGGAGGTGTTCAATTTGTTGTTCGTGACAAGTGAGAACAGCAGCAGGAAGACGTATGTGGTTCACTGTGAGGACTGCGCCCGACAGCGTAGCCCCAACCTGACCAACGTAGTGGTGCTGGAGCAGTACCGCATCGAGGAGCTCATGAACGCATACGATTCCTTTAACCTGGTGAGCAGAGACTTACCTCTTCTCTTCTCCACATTGTCCTGCCATGTCTAGAATCCCGTTGACAGCTTTCTGACCCCGAGTCGTATTTTTCTCTCAGCAGGCAACGTCCTCCCGGTGACAGAGCTCCCCGCCTGTGTCTCTTCAGCCATAACCAAAACTCCTGCAAGCCAGGACAAAAGACAGTTTCACTTTGGTTTTCAACTTACCCTTTCATCATTTACCATCATTTATGCTACGACTACTGCTACTACTTGCCGAACAGCCAGTTGAATACGTTTACTCATTATTACTGTTTACAAAAAGAAATACCAAGCCGCCAATAAAATACCAGTTTACTCTCAGATGGTGCTTTCAACCAGAAACCCTGGTTACAGAGAACCGGAGGCAGTCGGTGCTGCCATTGAACAAACTGTGGAGGGTAGTTGATGGCTTCAATGGCGTGTTTCTGTCAGTACCAGAAAGAACTTTTCTGTTGTTGTCTTGAATACTGAAATTTGTACATGCTGTTTGAAATTTTTGTGGGGTGCTGTCTTTTTAAAAATAATTTATTGTTTTGTTTTTTCTAAACTAGATCAGCCTACATATATACCACATTGGCCTTGTATTTAGAAAAGAGAGAAAATGAAAAATACTAATAATAGAGATATGAACATTTTTCTAAAGCATTAAGAATTTTAAAAAATACAATTGTTTGGAATGCTTCAAAAGATACGGGTTTTAGTGACTTTGGTTGTTTTTTGGGGGGGGATTCATTTTTGCTTTTCAGAATCTTGTATGTGTTGTAAATCTTGTTTTTATGAATTATACTTTTATTCCCTCTGGAGATTAATATTGAGTTGTCACACCTCATCAGGTCTTTTTGTTCATTTCTCCCATTTCTATATGAACTATCTTTTGAAAAAAAAAAAAGAAAAAACTCATTGTCATCTGGTGTGTGTGTTGTACCTCTGATTGTTTGTTCCAATATGCAGACTTAGTATTTCCTGGATTATTTTTTTTTTGGCATTGTACATTTAATTTAAAATGTTTCATCTATTTATTGGACATCAATGTTCTCCCTTTTTTAATAGGGTTGTACAATTTTGCTTTTGTTTTTTGTTTCCTTTATTTTTTATGGTGACCGATTGCTCTGTAAGAACTGAAATGTGGAGGCTGTATGTCTGCAGGAGTGGAGGCTGCTGTTCCTCTGGTGCTTGTCTCTCAACTCTTGCCTTTTCTCCCGATATATATTAAATTATATCTTTATCTTGAATATAACACCACCTTTCCTGTAGACAATAGGCACACTGCTCACGTAGAGAAAATGACTAATGGAATGCTGTGTTTGTATGCTCAATAAGGAAAAAAAACAACTTTTGTGAAAGGATTTTGAGAAATGGTAATTTTTTTTACTATGTAGGGGGGTTTTAGATGAGATTTTAATGATTTTATGATATCTGTTGAATATGATAATGGGATAGATGGTGCTAAATGTTCTCTTTGAACAACTTTTTCTTTTTGTCTTCTTAAAATGAGAATTCTATTTTTCCTGTTGCAATATTACCTTTCACTTTTCCTTCTCTTTGTGGTCATTTATTTATAACTGCACTGTTTAGAGAATTCACAGACATACTTGCAGACACACACACCAAACTGAGCCAGACATGTCTTAAACACGTGAATTTGTGCAACATTACTATTAATAATAAACGCTTTTTGATAAATTCAGAACGCAGTCTTACTTTGTTGAACCTCTAGAATTATTCACTGTTCCTTATTGACGTATTTCCTCTAAACAGCAATTAGAAACATAACTGAGAAAACAAAATTGTGAATTACAGCGGTCTATTTACTCAAGTGAAAGTATAGTATGTCGTCCAAAATTTCATAGTATAGTATGTCCTCCAAAACATGACCAAAAACGTCATAGTACAACATGTCGTCCAAAATGTCAGAAGAAACATCATATTATAGAATGTCATCCAAAATTTCACCAAAACGTCATAGTATAGCGTGTTGTCAAAAACTTGATAAAAATCATCAGTTTCAGACGTGTTTTTCTCGACTTTATCCATCAGGACTTTGCCGGTGTTGTCCTCGTCCAACAGGGAGGTATTGATGTCCATGTTGTTGAGGAAGGTGATGGCCATGCTACTGCTGGTAATGATCATCTCATTGACTTTATTCAACATGTTGATCAGCTGGATCTTATCTATGACATTTTTGGTAAAATTTTGGACGACGTACTATGACATTTTTGGTGAAATTTTAGACGACATACTACGACGTTTTTGGTGAAATTTTGGACGACAAACGTGCCATATGATGAAATAATGTAAAGTAGGCCGTGAAAAACACTATGGTAAGGTTTTCTTTGAAAAAAAAAAAATCATGAATTTTGCCGCCAAAAAACGCCTTACTATACTATGTCGAAAAAAAATGCCATTTTTCAAACATGTTGTAGAAACGTGCCATATGATGAGATAATGTAAAGGAGGGCGTGAAAAACACTCCAGAAGGGTTTTCTTTGAAAAAAAAATCATCATGAATTTTGCCGCCAAAAAAACGCCTTACTATACTATGTCGAAAAAAAATGCCGTTTTTCAGACATGTTGTAGAAACGTGCCATATGATGAGATAACGTAAAAGAGGGCGTGAAAAACACTCCAGAAGGGTTTTCTTTGAAAAAAAAATCATCATGAATTTTGTCGAAAAAAAATGCAGTTTTTCAAACATGTTGTAGAAACGTGCCATATGATGAGATAATGTAAAGGAGGGCGTGAAAAACACTCCAGAAGGGTTTTCTTTGAAAAAAAAATCATCATGAATTTTGGCGCAAAAAAAACGCCTTACTATACTATGTCGAAAAAAAATGCCGTTTTTCAGACATGTTGTAGAAACGTGCCATATGATGAGATAATGTAAAGGAGGGCGTGAAAAACACTCCAGAAGGGTTTTCTTTGAAAAAAAAATCATCATGAATTTTGCCGCCAAAAAAACGCCTTACTATACTATGTCGAAAAAAAATGCCGTTTTTCAAACATGTTATAGAAACGTGCCATATGATGAGATAATGTAAAGGAGGGCGTGAAAAACACTCCAGAAGGGTTTTCTTTGAAAAAAAAATCATCATGAATTTTGGCGCAAAAAAACGCCTTACTATACTGTCGAAAAAAAATGCCGTTTTTCAGACATGTTGTAGAAACGTGCCATATGATGAGATAATGTAAAGGAGGGCGTGAAAAACACTCCAGAAGGGTTTTCTTTGAAAAAAAAATCATCATGAATTTTGGCGCAAAAAAAACGCCTTACTATACTATGTCGAAAAAAAATGCCGTTTTTCAGACATGTTGTAGAAACGTGCCATATGATGAGATAATGTAAAGGAGGGCGTGAAAAACACTCCAGAAAGGTTTTCTTTGAAAAAAAATCATCATGAATTTTGGCGCAAAAAAACGCCTTACTATGTCGAAAAAAAATGCCGTTTTTCAGACATGTTGTAGAAACGTGCCATATGATGAGATAATGTAAAGGAGGGCGTGAAAAACACTCCAGAAGGGTTTTCTTTGAAAAAAAAATCATCATGAATTTTGCCGCCAAAAAAACGCCTTACTATACTATGTCGAAAAAAAATGCCGTTTTTCAAACATGTTGTAGAAACGTGCCATATGATGAGATAATGTAAAGAAGGGCGTGAAAAACACTCCAGAAGGGTTTTCTTTGAAAAAAAAATCATCATGAATTTTGGCGCAAAAAAAACGCCTTACTATACTATGTCGAAAAAAAATGCCATTTTTCAGACATGTTGTAGAAACGTGCCATATGATGAGATAATGTAAAGGAGGGCGTGAAAAACACTCCAGAAGGGTTTTCTTTGGAAAAAAAAATCATCATGAATTTTGCCGCCAAAAAAACGCCTTACTATACTATGTCGAAAAAAAATGCCATTTTTCAAACATGTTGTAGAAACGTGCCATATGATGAGATAATGTAAAGAAGGGCGTGAAAAACACTCCAGAAGGGTTTTCTTTGAAAAAAAAATCATCATGAATTTTGGCGCAAAAAAAACGCCTTACTATACTATGTCGAAAAAAAATGCCGTTTTTCAGACATGTTGTAGAAACGTGCCATATGATGAGATAATGTAAAGAAGGGCGTGAAAAACACTCCAGAAGGGTTTTCTTTGAAAAAAAATCATCATGAATTTTGCCGCCAAAAAAACGCCTTACTATACTATGTCGAAAAAAAATGCCGTTTTTCAGACATGTTGTAGAAACGTGCTATATGATGAGATAATGTAAAGGAGGGCGTGAAAAACACTCCAGAAGGGTTTTCTTTGAAAAAAAAATCATCATGAATTTTGCCGCCAAAAAAACGCCTTACTATACTATGTCGAAAAAAAATGCCGGTTTTCAAACATGTTGTAGAAACGTGCCATATGATGAGATAATGTAAAGGAGGGCGTGAAAAACACTCCAGAAGGGTTTTCTTTGAAAAAAAAATCATCATGAATTTTGCCGCCAAAAAAACGCCTTACTATACTATGTCGAAAAAAAATGCCGTTTTTCAAACATGTTGTAGAAACGTGCCATATGATGAGATAATGTAAAGAAGGGCGTGAAAAACACTCCAGAAGGGTTTTCTTTGAAAAAAAAATCATCATGAATTTTGGTGCAAAAAAAACGCCGTTTTTCAGACATGTTGTAGAAACGTGCCATATGATGAGATAATGTAAAGAAGGGCGTGAAAAACACTCCAGAAGGGTTTTCTTTGAAAAAAAAATCATCATGAATTTTGGCGCAAAAAAAACGCCTTACTATACTATGTCGAAAAAAAATGCCGTTTTTCAGACATGTTGTAGAAACGTGCTATATGATGAGATAATGTAAAGGAGGGCGTGAAAAACACTCCAGAAGGGTTTTCTTTGAAAAAAAAATCATCATGAATTTTGCCGCCAAAAAAACGCCTTACTATACTATGTCGAAAAAAAATACCATTTTTCAAACATGTTGTAGAAACGTGCCATATGATGAGATAATGTAAAGGAGGGCGTGAAAAACACTCCAGAAGGGTTTTCTTTGGAAAAAAAAATCATCATGAATTTTGCCGCCAAAAAAACGCCTTACTATACTATGTCGAAAAAAAATGGCGTTTTTCAGACATGTTGTAGAAACGTGCCATATGATGAGATAATGTAAAGAAGGGCGTGAAAAACACTCCAGAAGGGTTTTCTTTGAAAAAAAAATCATCATGAATTTTGCCGCCAAAAAAACGCCTTACTATACTATGTCGAAAAAAATTGCCATTTTTCAAACATGTTGTAGAAACGTGCCATATGATGAGATAATGTAAAGGAGGGCGTGAAAAACACTCCAGAAGGGTTTTCTTTGAAAAAAAAATCATCATGAATTTTGCCGCCAAAAAAACGCCTTATTATACTATGTCGAAAAAAAATGCCGTTTTTCAGACATGTTGTAGAAACGTGCCATATGATGAGATAATGTAAAGAAGGGCGTGAAAAACACTCCAGAAGGGTTTTCTTTGAAAAAAAAATCATCATGA